>NW_027421978.1:300000-429341 GCF_037893015.1 Macrotis lagotis
GCAAAGAGTAACGGAAGGTAAGGAAGGCAAGGAAAAGCAAGGAAAGGCAAGGGTAACGGAAGGAACGGCACGGCAAGGGGAAACAAGGCTAAGGCACGGCAACGCAGGCTAGGCAATGCACGGCAAGGCAAGGAAAGGGTAACGCAGGGGAAGGCACGGTCAGGTGAGGCAAGGATAAGGCACGACAATGCAAGGCTAGGCAATGCACGGCAAGGCAAGGAAAGAGTAACGGAAGGAAAGGAAGGCAAGGCAAAGCCAGGCAAGGCAAGTGTAACAAAAGGCACGCAACGGCAAGGGGAAACAAGGCTAAGGCACGACAACAGACGGCTAGGAAATGCACGGCAAGGCAAGTAAAGGGTAACGCAAGGCAAGGCACGGTGAGGCTAGGCAAGGCTAATGCACGACAACGCAAGGCTAGGCAATGCACGACAAGGCAAGTAAAGCTTAAAGCAAAGGAAGGCACGGTCAGAAGAGATAAGGCTAAGGCACGACAACGCAAGGCTAGGCAATGCAGGGAAGGCAAGCAAAGAGTAACGGAAGGTAAGCAAGGCAAGGAAAAGCAAGGAAAGGCAAGGGTAACGGAAGGAACGGCACGGCAAGGGGGAACAAGTCTAAGGCACGACACCGAACGCTAGGCAATGAACGGCAAGGCAAGGAAAGGGTAACGCATGGGAAAGCACGGTCAGGCGAGGCAAGGCTAAGGCACGACAACGCAAGGCTTCGCAATGCACGGAAGGCAAGCAAATAGTAACGGAAGGTAAGGAAGGCAAGGGAAAGCAAAGAAAGGCAAGTGTAACGGAAGGAACGGCACGGCAAGGGGAAACAAGGCTAAGGCACGACAACGCACGCTAGGCAATGCACGGCAAGGCAAGGAAAGGGTAACGCATGGGAAAGCACGGTCAGGCGAGGCAAGGCTAAGGAAAGCCAACGCAAGGCTAGGCAATGCACGGTAAGCAAGCAAGGAGTAACGGAATGCAAGGAAGGAAAGGGAAAGCAAGGGAAGGCAAGGGTAACGGAAGGAACGGCACGGCAAGGGGTAACAAGGCTAAGGCACGACAACACACGGCTAGGAAATGCACGGCAAGGCAAGGAAAGGGTAACGCAAGGCAAGGCACGGTGAGGCTAGGCAAGGTTAATGCACGACAACGCATGGCTAGGCAATGCACGACAATGCAAGGAAAGCTTAAAGCAAAGGAAGGCACGGTCAGGCGAGATAAGGCTAAGGCACGACAACGCAAGGCTAGGCAATGCACGGAAAGCAAGCAAAGAGTAACGGAACGCAAGGAAGGCAAAGGAAAGCAAGGAAAGGCAATGGTAACGGAAGGAACGGCACGGCAAGGGGAAACAAGTCTAAGGCACGACAACGCACGCTAGGCAATGCACGGCAAGGGAAGGAAAGGGTAACGCATGGGAAAGAACGGTCAGGGGAGGCAAGGCTAAGGCACGACAACGCAAGGCTACGCAATGCACGGAAGGCAAGCAAAGAGTAACGGAAGGTAAGGAAGGCAAGGGAAAGCAAGGAAAGGCAAGTGTAACGGAAGGAACGGCACGGCAAGGGGAAACAAGGCTAAGGCACGACAACGAACGCTAGGCAATGCACGGCAAGGCAAGGAAAGGGTAACGCATGGGAAAGCACGGTCAGGCGAGGCAAGGCTAAGGAAAGCCAACGCAAGGCTAGACAATGCACGGTAAGCAAGCAAGGAGTAACGGAATGCAAGGAAGGAAAGGGAAAGCAAGGGAAGGCAAGGGTAACGGAAGGAACGGCACGGCAAGGGGTAACAAGGCTAAGGCACGACAACACACGGCTAGGAAATGCACGGCAAGGCAAGCAAAGGGTAACGCAAGGCAAGGCACGGTGAGGCTAGGCAAGGCTAATGCACGAAAACGCAAGGCTAGGCAATGCACGACAATGCAAGGAAAGCTTAAAGCAAAGGAAGGCAAGGTCAGGCGAGATAAGGCAAAGGCACGACAACGCAAGGCTAGGCAATTCAGGGAAGGCAAGCAAAGAGTAACGGAAGGTAAGCAAGGCAAGGAAAAGCAAAGAAAGGCAAGGGTAACGGAAGGAACGGCACGGCAAGGGGGAACAAGTCTAAGCTACGACACTGAACGCTAGGCAATGAACGGCAAGGCAAGGAAAGGGTAACGCATGGGAAAGCACGGTCAGGCGAGGCGAGGCTAAGGCATGACAACGCAAGGCTAGGCAATGCACGGAAAGCAAGCAAAGAGTAACGGAACGCAAGGAAGGCAAGGGAAAGCAAGGGAAGGCAAGGGTAATGTAAGGAGCGGCACGGCAAGGGGAAACAAGGCTAAGGCACGACAACGCACGGCTAGGCAATGCACGGCAAGGCAAGCAAAGGGTAACGCAAGGAAAGGCACGGTGAGGCTAGGCAAGGCTAATGCACGAAAACGCAAGGCTAGGCAATGCACGACAATGCAAGGAAAGCTTAAAGCAAAGGAAGGCAAGGTCAGGCGAGATAAGGCTAAGGCACGACAAGGCAAGGCTAGGAAATTCAGGGAAGGCAAGCAAAGAGTAACGGAAGGTAAGCAAGGCAAGGAAAAGGAAGGAAAGGCCAGGGTAACGGAAGGAACGGCACGGCAAGGGGAAACAAGTCTAAGGCACGACACCGAACGCTAGGCAATGAACGGCAAGGCAAGGAAAGGGTAACGCATTTGAAAGCAAGGTCAGGCGAGGCAACGCTAAGGCACGACAACGCAAGGCTAGGCAATGCAGGGAAGGCAAGCAAAGAGTAACGGAACGCAAGGAAGGCAAGGGAAAGCAAGGGAAGGCAAGGGTAACGGAAGGAACGGCACGGCAAGGGGTAACAAGGCTAAGGCACGACAACGCAGGGCTAGGCAATGCACGGCAAGGCAAGGAAAGGGTAACGCAGGGGAAGGCACGGTCAGGTGAAGCAAGGATAAGGCACGACAATGCAAGGCTAGGCAATGCACGGCAAGGCAAGGAAAGAGTAACGGAAGGAAAGGAAGGCAAGGCAAAGCCAGGCAAGGCAAGTGTAACAAAAGGCACGCAACGGCAAGGGGAAACAAGGCTAAGGCACGACAACAGACGGCTAGGAAATGCACGGCAAGGCAAGTAAAGGGTAACGCAAGGCAAGGCACGGTGAGGCTAGGCAAGGCTAATGCACGACAACGCAAGGCTAGGCAATACACGACAATGCAAGTAAAGCTTAAAGCAAAGGAAGGCACGGTCAGAAGAGATAAGGCTAAGGCACGACAACGCAAGGCTAGGCAATGCAGGGAAGGCAAGGAAAGAGTAACGGAAGGTAAGGAAGGCAAAGGAAAGCAAGGAAAGGCAATGGTAACGGAAGGAACGGCACGGCAAGGGGAAACAAGTCTAAGGCACGACAACGCACGCTAGGCAATGCACGGCAAGGGAAGGAAAGGGTAACGCATGGGAAAGAATGGTCAGGGGAGGCAAGGCTAAGGCACGACAACGCAAGGCTTCGCAATGCATGGAAGGCAAGCAAATAGTAACGGAAGGTAAGGAAGGCAAGGGAAAGCAAAGAAAGGCAAGTGTAACGGAAGGAACGGCACGGCAAGGGGAAACAAGGCTAAGGCACGACAACGCACGCTAGGCAATGCACGGCAAGGCAAGCAAAGGGTAACGCAAGGAAAGGCACGGTGAGGCTAGGCAACGCTAATGCACGAAAACGCAAGGCTAGGCGATGCACGACAATGCAAGGAAACTTAAAGCAAAGGAAGGCAAGGTCAGGCGAGATAAGGCTAAGGCACGACAAGGCAAGGCTAGGAAATTCAGGGAAGGCAAGCAAAGAGTAACGGAAGGTAAGCAAGGCAAGTAAAAGGAAGGAAAGGCCAGGGTAACGGAAGGAACGGCACGGCAAGGGGAAACAAGTCTAAGGCACGACACCGAACGCTAGGCAATGAACGGCAAGGCAAGGAAAGGGTAAGGCATTTGAAAGCACGGTCAGGCGCGGCAACGCTAAGGCACGACAACGCAAGGCTAGGCAATGCAGGGAAGGCAAGCAAAGAGTAACGGAAGGTAAGGAAGGCAAGGAAAAGCAAGGAAAGGCAAGGGTAACGGAAGGAACGGCACGGGAAGCGGAAACAAGGCTAAGGCACGGCAACGCAGGCTGGGCAATGCACGGCAAGGCAAGGAAAGGGTAACGCATGGGAAAGCAAGTTCAGGCGAGGCAAGGCTAAGGCACGACAACGCAAGGCTAGGCAATGCACGGCAAGGCAAGGTAAGGGTAACGCATGGGAAAGCACGGTCAGGCGAGGCAAGGCTAGGCAATGCACGGAAGGCAAGCAAAGAGTAACGGAAGGTAAGGAAGGCAAGGGAAAGCAAGGAAAGGCAAGTGTAATGGAAGGAACGGCACGGCAAGGGGAAACAAGGCTAAGGCACGACAACGCACGCTAGGCAATGCACGGCAAGGGAAGGAAAGGGTAACGCATGGGAAAGAACGGTCAGGGGAGGCAAGGCTAAGGCACGACAACGCAAGGCTTCGCAATGCACGGAAGGCAAGCAAATAGTAACGGAAGGTAAGGAAGGCAAGGGAAAGCAAAGAAAGGCAAGTGTAACGGAAGGAACGGCACGGCAAGGGGAAACAAGGCTAAGGCACGACAACGCACGGCTAGGCAATGCACGGCAAGGCAAGCAAAGGGTAACGCAAGGAAAGGCACGGTGAGGCTAGGCAAGGCTAATGCACGAAAACGCAAGGCTAGGCGATGCACGACAATGCAAGGAAACTTAAAGCAAAGGAAGGCAAGGTCAGGCGAGATAAGGCTAAGGCACGACAAGGCAAGGCTAGGAAATTCAGGGAAGGCAAGCAAAGAGTAACGGAAGGTAAGCAAGGCAAGGAAAAGGAAGGAAAGGCCAGGGTAACGGAAGGAACGGCACGGGAAGCGGAAACAAGGCTAAGGCACGGCAACGCAGGCTGGGCAATGCACGGCAAGGCAAGGAAAGGGTAACGCATGGGAAAGCAAGTTCAGGCGAGGCAAGGCTAAGGCACGACAACGCAAGGCTAGGCAATGCACGGCAAGGCAAGGAAAGGGTAACGCATGGGAAAGCACGGTCAGGCGAGGCAAGGCTAGGCAATGCACGGAAGGTAAGCAAAGAGTAACGGAAGGCAAGGAAGGCAAGGGAAAGCAAGGGAAGGCAAGGGTAATGGAAGGAACGGCACGGCAAGGGGAAACAAGGCTAAGGCACGACAACGCACGGCTAGGCAATGCACGGCAAGGGAAGGTAAGGGTAACGCATGGGAAAGCACGGTCAGGCGAGGCAAGGCTAAGGCATGAAAACGCAAGGCTAGGCAATGCACGGAAAGCAAGCAAAGTGTAACGGAACGCAAGGAAGGCAAGGGAAAGCAAGGGAAGGCAAGGGTAACGGAAGGAACGGCACGGCAAGGGGTAAGAAGGCTAAGGCACGACAACGGAGGGCTAGGCAATGCACGGCAAGGCAAGGAAAGGGTAACGCAGGGGAAGGCACGGTCAGGTGAGGCAAGGATAAGGCACGACAATGGAAGGCTAGGCAATGCACGGCAAGGCAAGGAAAGAGTAACGGAAGGAAAGGAAGGCAAGGCAAAGCCAGGCAAGGCAAGTGTAACAAAAGACACGCCACGGCAAGGGGAATCAAGGCTAAGGCACGACAACGCACGGCTAGGCAATGCACGGCAAGGCAAGGAAAGGGTAACGCAAGGCAAGGCACGGTGAGGCTAGGCAACGCTAATGCACGACAACGCAAGGCTAGGCAATGCACGACAATGCAAGGAAAGCTTAAAGCAAAGGAAGGCACGGTCAGGCGAGATAAGGCTAAGGCTCGACAAGGCAAGGCTAGGCAATGCACGGAAGGCAAGCAAAGAGTAACGGAAGGTAAGGAAGGCAAGGGAAAGCAAAGAAAGGCAAGTGTAACGGAAGGAACGGCACGGTAAGGGGAAACAAGGCTAAGGCACGACAACGCACGGCTAGGCAATGCACGGCAAGGCAAGCAAAGGGTAACGCAAGGAAAGGCACGGTGAGTCTAGGCAAGGCTAATGCACGAAAACGCAAGGGTAGGCGATGCACGACAATGCAAGGAAAGCTTAAAGCAAAGGAAGGCAAGGTCAGGCGAGATAAGGCTAAGGCACGACAACGCAAGGCTAGGCAATTCAGGGAAGGCAAGCAAAGAGTAACGGAAGGTAAGGAAGGCAAGGAAAAGCAAGGAAAGGCAAGGGTAACGGAAGGAACGGCACGGCAAGGGGAAACAAGGCTAAGGCACGGCAACGCAGGCTAAGCAATGCACGGCAAGGCAAGGAAAGGGTAACGCATGGGAAAGCACGGTCAGGCGAGGCAAGGCTAAGGCACGACAACGCAAGGCTAGGCAATGCACGGAAAGGAAGCAAAGAGTAACGGAACGCAAGGAAGGCAAGGGAAAGCAAGGGAAGGCAAGGGTAACGGAAGGAACGGCACGGGAAGGGGAAACAAGGCTAAGGCACGACAACGCACGGCTAGGCAATGCACGGCAAGGCAAGCAAAGGGTAACGCAAGGCAAGGCACGGTGAGGCTAGGCAAGGCTAATGCACGAAAACGCAAGGCTAGGCGATGCACGAAAACGCAAGGAAACTTAAAGCAAAGGAAGGCAAGGTCAGGCGAGATAAGGCTAAGGCACGACAAGGCAAGGCTAGGAAATTCAGGGAAGGCAAGCAAAGAGTAACGGAAGGTAAGCAAGGCAAGGAAAAGGTAGGAAAGGCCAGGGTAACGGAAGGAACGGCACGGCAAGGGGAAACAAGTCTAAGGCACGACACCGAACGCTAGGCAATGAACGGCAAGGCAAGGAAAGGGTAACGCATGGGAAAGCAAGTTCAGGCGAGGCAAGGCTAAGGCACGACAACGCAAGGCTAGGCAATGCACGGAAGGCAAGCAAAGAGTAACGGAAGGTAAGGAAGGCAAGGGAAAGCAAAGAAAGGCAAGTGTAACGGAAGGAACTGCACGGCAAGGGGAAACAAGGCTAAGGCACGACACCGAACGCTAGGCAATGAACGGCAAGGCAAGGAAAGGGTAACGCATGGAAAGCACGGTCAGGCGAGGCAAGGCTAGGCAATGCACGGAAGGCAAGCAAAGAGTAACGGAAGGTAAGGAAGGCAAGGGAAAGCAAGGAAAGGCAAGTGTAATGGAAGGAACGGCACGGCAAGGGGAAACAAGGCTAAGGCACGACAACGCACGCTAGGCAATGCACGGCAAGGCAAGGAAAGGGTAACGCATGGGAAAGCACGGTCAGGCGAGGCAAGGCTAAGGCATGACAACGCAAGGCTAGGCAATGCACGGAAAGCAAGCAAAGTGTAACGGAACGCAAGGAAGGCAAGGGAAAACAAGGGAAGGCAAGGGTAACGGAAGGAACGGCACGGCAAGGGGTAAGAAGGCTAAGGCACGATAACGCAGGGCTAGGCAATGCACGGCAAGGCAAGGAAAGGGTAACGCAGGGGAAGGCACGGTCAGGTGAGGCAAGGATAAGGCACGACAATGCAAGGCTAGGCAAGGCACGGCAAGGCAAGGAAAGAGTAACGGAAGGAAAGGAAGGCAAGGCAAAGCGAGGCAAGGCAAGTGTAACAAAAGGCACGCCACGGCAAGGGGAATCAAGGCTAAGGCACGACAACGCACGGCTAGGCAATGCACGGCAAGGCAAGGAAAGGGTAACGCAAGGCAAGGCACGGTGAGGCTAGGCAAGGCTAATGCACGACAACGCAAGGCTAGCCAATGCACGACAATGCAAGGAAAGCTTAAAGCAAAGGAAGGCACGGTCAGGCGAGATAAGGCTAAGGCTCGACAACGCAAGGCTAGGCAATGCACGGAAGGCAAGCAAAGAGTAACGGAAGGTAAGGAAGGCAAGGGAAAGCAAAGAAAGGCAAGTGTAACGGAAGGCACGGCACGGCAAGGGGAAACAAGGCTAAGGCACGACAAGGCACGCTAGGCAATGCACGGCAAGGCAAGGAAAGGGTAACGCATGGGAAAGCACGGTCAGGCGAGGCAAGGCTAAGGCACGACAACGCAAGGCTAGGCAATGCACGGAAAGCAAGCAAAGAGTAACGGAACGCAAGGAAGGCAAGGGAAAGCAAGGGAAGGCAAGGGTAACGGAAGGAACGGCACGGCAAGGGGAAACAAGGCTAAGGCACGACAACGCACGGCTAGGCAATGCACGGCAAGGCAAGCAAAGGGTAACGCAAGGCAAGGCACGGTGAGGCTAGGCAAGGCTAATGCACGAAAACGCAAGGCTAGGCAATGCACGACAATGCAAGGAAAGCTTAAAGCAAAGGAAGGCAAGGTCAGGCGAGATAAGGCAAAGGCACGACAACGCAAGGCTAGGCAATTCAGGGAAGGCAAGCAAAGAGTAACGGAAGGTAAGCAAGGCAAGGAAAAGCAAGGAAAGGCAAGGGTAACGGAAGGAACGGCACGGCAAGGGGGAACAAGTCTAAGGCACGACACCGAACGCTAGGCAATGAACGGCAAGGCAAGGAAAGGGTAACGCATGGGAAAGCACGGTCAGGCGAGGCAAGGCTAAGGCACGACAACGCAAGGCTAGGCAATGCACGGAAAGCAAGCAAAGAGTAACGGAACGCAAGGAAGGCAAGGGAAAGCAAAGGAAGGCAAGGGTAACGGAAGGAACGGCACGGCAAGGGGTAACAAGGCTAAGGCACGACAACGCAGGGCTAGGCAATGCACGGCAAGGCAAGGAAAGGGTAACGCAGGGGAAGGCACGGTCAGGTGAAGCAAGGATAAGGTACGACAATGCAAGGCTAGGCAATGCACGGCAAGGCAAGGAAAGAGTAACGGAAGGAAAGGAAGGCAAGGCAAAGCCAGGCAAGGCAAGTGTAACAAAAGGCACGCAACGGCAAGGGGAAACAAGGCTAAGGCACGACAACGCACGGCTAGGCAATGCACGGCAAGGCAAGTAAAGGGTAACGCAAGGCAAGGCACGGTGAGGCTAGGCAAGGCTAATGCACGACAACGCAAGGCTAGGCAATGCACGACAATGCAATTAAAGCTTAAAGCAAAGGAAGGCACAGTCAGAAGAGATAAGGCTAAGGCACGACAACGCAAGGCTAGGCAATGCAGGGAAGGCAAGGAAAGAGTAACGGAAGGTAAGGAAGGCAAAGGAAAGCAAGGAAAGGCAATGGTAACGGAAGGAACGGCACGGCAAGGGGAAACAAGGCTAAGGCACGACAACGCACGCTAGGCAATGCACGGCAAGGGAAGGAAAGGGTAACGCATGGGAAAGAACGGTCAGGGGAGGCAAGGCTAAGGCACGACAACGCAAGGCTTCGCAATGCACGGAAGGCAAGCAAAGAGTAACGGAAGGTAAGGAAGGCAAGGGAAAGCAAAGAAAGGCAAGTGTAACGGAAGGAACGGCACGGCAAGGGGAAACAAGGCTAAGGCACGACAACGCACGCTAGGCAATGCACGGCAAGGCAAGCAAAGGGTAACGCATGGGAAAGCACGGTCAGGCGAGGCAAGGCTAAGGAAAGCCAACGCAAGGCTAGGCAATGCACGGTAAGCAAGCAAGGAGTAACGGAATGCAAGGAAGGCAAGGGAAAGCAAGGGAAGGCAAGGGCAACGGAAGGAACGGCACGGCAAGGGGAAACAAAGCTAAGGCACGACAACACACGGCTAGGAAATGCACGGCAAGGCAAGGAAAGGGTAACGCAAGGCAAGGCACGGTGAGGCTAGGCAAGGTTAATGCACGACAACGCAAGGCTAGGCAATGCACGACAATGCAAGGAAAGCTTAAAGCAAAGGAAGGCACGGTCAGGCGAGATAAGGCTAAGGCACGACAACGGAAGGCTAGGCAATGCACGGAAGGCAAGCAAAGAGTAACGGAAGGTAAGGAAGGCAAGGGAAAGCAAGGAAAGGCAATGGTAACGGAAGGAACGGCACGGCAAGGGGAAACAAGGCTAAGGCACGACAACGCACGCTAGGCAATGCACGGCAAGGCAAGGAAAGGGTAACGCATGGGAAATCACGGTCAGGCGAGGCAAGGCTAAGGCATGACAACGCAAGGCTAGGCAATGCACGGAAAGCAAGCAAAGAGTAACGGAACGCAAGGAAGGCAAGGGAAAGCAAGGGAAGGCAAGGGTAATGGAAGGAGCGGCACGGCAAGGGGAAACAAGGCTAAGGCACGACAACGCACGGCTAGGCAATGCACGGCAAGGCAAGGAAAGTGTAACGCATTTGAAAGCACGGTCAGGCGAGGCAACGCTAAGGCACGACAACGCAAGGCTAGGCAATGCAGGGAAGGCAAGCAAAGAGTAACGGAAGGTAAGGAAGGCAAGGAAAAGGAAGGAAAGGCAAGGGTAACGGAAGGAACGGCACGGGAAGCGGAAACAAGGCTAAGGCACGGCAACGCAGGCTGGGCAATGCACGGCAAGGCAAGGAAAGGGTAACGCATGGGAAAGCAAGTTCAGGCGAGGCAAGGCTAAGGCACGACAACGCAAGGCTAGGCAATGCACGGAAGGCAAGCAAAGAGTAACGGAAGGTAAGGAAGGCAAGGGAAAGCAAAGAAAGGCAAGTGTAACGGAAGGAACGGCACGGCAAGGGGAAACAAGGCTAAGGCACGACACCGAACGCTAGGCAATGAACGGCAAGGCAAGGTAAGGGTAACGCATGGGAAAGCACGGTCAGGCGAGGCAAGGCTAGGCAATGCACGGAACGCAAGCAAAGAGTAACGGAAGGTAAGGAAGGCAAGGGAAAGCAAGGAAAGGCAAGTGTAATGGAAGGAACGGCACGGCAAGGGGAAACAAGGCTAAGGCACGACAACGCACGGTAGGCAATGCACGGCAAGGCAAGGAAAGGGTAACGCATGGGAAAGCACGTTCAGGCGAGGCAAGGCTAAGGCATGACAACGCAAGGCTAGGCAATGCACGGAAAGCAAGCAAAGTGTAACGGAACGCAAGGAAGGCAAGGGAAAGCAAGGGAAGGCAAGGGTAACGGAAGGAACGGCACGGCAAGGGGTAAGAAGGCTAAGGCACGACAATGCAGGGCTAGGCAATGCACGGCAAGGCAAGGAAAGGGTAACGCAGGGGGAAGGCACGGTCAGGTGAGGCAAGGATAAGGCACGACAATGCAAGGCTAGGCAATGCACGGCAAGGCAAGGAAAGAGTAACGGAAGGAAAGGAAGGCAAGGCAAAGCCAGGCAAGGCAAGTGTAACAAAAGGCACGCCACGGCAAGGGGAATCAAGGCTAAGGCACGACAGCGCAAGGCTAGGCAATGCACGGCAAGGCAAGGAAAG
Organism: Macrotis lagotis; assembly: GCF_037893015.1. Classification (NCBI taxonomy): domain Eukaryota; kingdom Metazoa; phylum Chordata; class Mammalia; order Peramelemorphia; family Peramelidae; genus Macrotis; species Macrotis lagotis. Next base: position 311,235 of record NW_027421978.1, read on the forward strand.
GGTAACGCAAGGCAAGGCACGGTGAGGCTAGGCAAGGCTAATGCACGACAACGCAAGTCTAGGCAATGCACGACAATGCAAGGAAAGCTTAAAGCAAAGGAAGGCACGGTCAGGCGAGATAAGGCTAAGGCTCGACAACGCAAGGCTAGGGAATGCACGGAAGGCAAGCAAAGAGTAACGGAAGGTAAGGAAGGCAAGGGAAAGCAAAGAAAGGCAAGTGTAACGGAAGGAACGGCACGGCAAGGGGAAACAAGGCTAAGGCACGACAACGCACGGATAGGCAATGCACGGCAAGGCAAGCTAAGGGTAACGCAAGGAAAGGCACGGTGAGTCTAGGCAAGGCTAATGCACGAAAACGCAAGGCTAGGCGATGCACGACAATGCAAGGAAAGCTTAAAGCAAAGGAAGGCAAGGTCAGGCGAGATAAGGCTAAGGCACGACAACGCAAGGCTAGGCAATTCAGGGAAGGCAAGCAAAGAGTAACGGAAGGTAAGGAAGGGAAGGAAAAGCAAGGAAAGGCAAGGGTAACGGAAGGAACGGCACGGCAAGGGGAAACAAGGCTAAGGCACGGCAACGCAGGCTAGGCAATGCACGGCAAGGCAAGGAAAGGGTAACGCATGGGAAAGCACGGTCAGGCGAGGCAAGGCTAAGGCACGACAACGCAAGGATAGGCAATGCACGGAAAGCAAGCAAAGAGTAACGGAACGCAAGGAAGGCAAGGGAAAGCAAGGGAAGGCAAGGGTAACGGAAGGAACGGCACGGCAAGGGGAAACAAGGCTAAGGCACGACAATGCACGGCTAGGCAATGCACGGCAAGGCAAGCAAAGGGTAACGCAAGGCAAGGCACGGTGAGGCTAGTCAAGGCTAATGCACGAAAACGCAAGGCTAGGCAATGCACGACAATGCAAGGAAAGCTTAAAGCAAAGGAAGGCAAGGTCAGGCGAGATAAGGCAAAGGCACGACAACGCAAGGCTAGGCAATTCAGGGAAGGCAAGCAAAGAGTAACGGAAGGTAAGCAAGGCAAGGAAAAGCAAGGAAAGGCAAGGGTAACGGAAGGAACGGCACGGCAAGGGGGAACAAGTCTCAGGCACGACACCGAACGCTAGGCAATGAACGGCAAGGCAAGGAAAGGGTAACGCATGGGAAAGCACGGTCAGGCGAGGCAAGGCTAAGGCATGACAACGCAAGGCTAGGCAATGTACGGAAAGCAAGCAAAGAGTAACGGAACGCAAGGAAGGCAAGGGAAAGCAAGGGAAGGCAAGGGTAATGTAAGGAGCGGCACGGCAAGGGGAAACAAGGCTAAGGCACGACAACGCACGGCTAGGCAATGCACGGCAAGGCAAGCAAAGGGCAACGCAAGGAAAGGCACGGTGAGGCTAGGCAAGGCTAATGCACGAAAACGCAAGGCTAGGCGATGCACGGCAATGCAAGGAAACTTAAAGCAAAGGAAGGCAAGGTCAGGCGAGATAAGGCTAAGGCACGACAAGGCAAGGCTAGGAAATTCAGGGAAGGCAAGCAAAGAGTAACGGAAGGTAAGCAAGGCAAGGAAAAGGAAGGAAAGGCCAGGGTAACGGAAGGAACGGCACGGCAAGGGGAAACAAGGCTAAGGCACGACAACGCACGGCTAGGCAATGCACGGCAAGGCAAGCAAAGGGTAACGCAAGGAAAGGCACGGTGAGGCTAGGCAAGGCTAATGCACGAAAACGCAAGGCTAGGCGATGCACGACAATGCAAGGAAAGCTTAAAGCAAAGGAAGGCAAGGTCAGGCGAGATAAGGCAAAGGCACGACAACGCAAGGCTAGGCAATTCAGGGAAGGCAAGCAAAGAGTAACGGAAGGTAAGGAAGGGAAGGAAAAGCAAGGAAAGGCAAGGGTAACGGAAGGAACGGCACGGCAAGGGGAAACAAGGCTAAGGCACGGCAACGCAGGCTAGGCAATGCACGGCAAGGCAAGGAAAGGGTAACGCATGGGAAAGCACGGTCAGGCGAGGCAAGGCTAAGGCACGACAACGCAAGGATAGGCAATGCACGGAAAGCAAGCAAAGAGTAACGGAACGCAAGGAAGGCAAGGGAAAGCAAGGGAAGGCAAGGGTAACGGAAGGAACGGCACGGCAAGGGGAAACAAGGCTAAGGCACGACAATGCACGGCTAGGCAATGCACGGCAAGGCAAGCAAAGGGTAACGCAAGGCAAGGCACGGTGAGGCTAGTCAAGGCTAATGCACGAAAACGCAAGGCTAGGCAATGCACGACAATGCAAGGAAAGCTTAAAGCAAAGGAAGGCAAGGTCAGGCGAGATAAGGCAAAGGCACGACAACGCTAGGCTAGGCAATTCAGGGAAGGCAAGCAAAGAGTAACGGAAGGTAAGCAAGGCAAGGAAAAGCAAGGAAAGGCAAGGGTAACGGAAGGAACGGCACGGCAAGGGGGAACAAGTCTCAGGCACGACACCGAACGCTAGGCAATGAACGGCAAGGCAAGGAAAGGGTAACGCATGGGAAAGCACGGTCAGGCGAGGCAAGGCTAAGGCATGACAACGCAAGGCTAGGCAATGTACGGAAAGCAAGCAAAGAGTAACGGAACGCAAGGAAGGCAAGGGAAAGCAAGGGAAGGCAAGGGTAATGTAAGGAGCGGCACGGCAAGGGGAAACAAGGCTAAGGCACGACAACGCACGGCTAGGAAATGCACGGCAAGGCAAGGAAAGGGTAACGCAAGGCAAGGCACGGTGAGGCTAGGCAAGGCTAATGCACGAAAACGCAAGGCTAGGCGATGCACGACAATGCAAGGAAACTTAAAGCAAAGGAAGGCAAGGTCAGGCGAGATAAGGCTAAGGCACGACAAGGCTAGGCTAGGAAATTCAGGGAAGGCAAGCAAAGAGTAACGGAAGGTAAGCAAGGCAAGGAAAAGGAAGGAAAGGCCAGGGTAACGGAAGGAACGGCACGGCAAGGGGAAACAAGTCTAAGGCACGACACCGAACGCTAGGCAATGAACGGCAAGGCAAGGAAAGGGTAACGCATTTGAAAGCACGGTCAGGCGCGGCAACGCTAAGGCACGACAACGCAAGGCTAGGCAATGCAGGGAAGGCAAGCAAAGAGTAACGGAAGGTAAGGAAGGCAAGGAAAAGCAAGGAAAGCAAGGGTAACGGAAGGAACGGCACGGGAATCGGAAACAAGGCTAAGGCACGGCAACGCAGGCTGGGCAATGCACGGGAAGGCAAGGAAAGGGTAACGCATGGGAAAGCAAGTTCAGGCGAGGCAAGGCTAAGGCACGACAACGCAAGGCTAGGCAATGCACGAAAGGCAAGCAAAGAGTAACGGAAGGTAAGGAAGGCAAGGGAAAGCAAAGAAAGTCAAGTGTAACGGAAGGAACGGCAAGGCAAGGGGAAACAAGGCTAAGCACGACACCGAACGCTAGGCAATGAACGGCAAGGCAAGGAAAGGGTAACGCATGGGAAAGCACGGTCAGGCGAGGCAAGGCTAGGCAATGCACGGAAGGCAAGCAAAGAGTAACGGAAGGTAAGGAAGGCAAGGGAAAGCAAGGAAAGGCAAGTGTAATGGAAGGAACGGCACGGCAAGGGGAAACAAGGCTAAGGCACGACAATGCACGCTAGGCAATGCACGGCAAGGCAAGGAAAGGGTAACGCATGGGAAAGCACGGTCAGGCGAGGCAAGGCTAAGGCATGACAACGCAAGGCTAGGCAATGCACGGAATGCAAGCAAAGTGTAACGGAACGCAAGGAAGGCAAGGGAAAGCAAGGGAAGGCAAGGGTAACGGAAGGAACGGCAGGGCAAGGGGTTAGAAGCCTAAGGCACGACAACGCAGGGCTAGGCAATGCACTGCAAGGCAAGGAAAGGGTAACGCAGGGGAAGGCACGGTCAGGTGAGGCAAGGATAAGGCAAGACAATGCAAGGCTAGGCAATGCACGGCAAGGCATGGAAAGAGTAACGGAAGGAAAGGAAGGCAAGGCAAAGCCAGGCAAGGCAAGTGTAACAAAAGGCACGCCACGGCAAGGGGAATCAAGGCTAAGGCACGACAACGCACGGCTAGGCAATGCACGGCAAGGCAAGGAAAGGGTAACGCAAGGCAAGGCACGGTGAGGCTAGGCAACGCTAATGCACGACAACGCAAGGCTAGGCAATGCACGACAATGCAAGGAAAGCTTGAAGCAAAGGAAGGCACGGTCAGGCGAGATAAGGCTAAGGCTCGACAACGCAAGGCTAGGCAATGCACGGAAGGCAAGCAAAGAGTAACGGAAGGTAAGGAAGGCAAGGGAAAGCAAAGAAAGGCAAGTGTAACGGAAGGAACGGCACGGCAAGGGGAAACAAGGCTAAGGCACGACAACGCACGGCTAGGCAATGCACGGCAAGGCAAGCAAATGGTAACGCAAGGAAAGGCACGGTGAGTCTAGGCAAGGCTAATGCACGAAAACGCAAGGCTAGGCGATGCACGACAATGCAAGGAAAGCTTAAAGCAAAGGAAGGCAAGGTTAGGCGAGATAAGGCTAAGGCACGACAACGCAAGGCTAGGCAATTCAGGGAAGGCAAGCAAAGAGTAACGGAAGGTAAGGAAGGCAAGGAAAAGCAAGGAAAGGCAAGGGTAACGGAAGGAACGGCACGGCAAGGGGAAACAAGGCTAAGGCACGACAACGCAGGCTAGGCAATGCACGGCAAGGCAAGGAAAGGGTAACGCATGGGAAGGCACGGTCAGGCGAAGCAAGGCTAAGGCACGACAACGCAAGGCTAGGCAATGCACGGAAGGCAAGCAAAGAGTAACGGAAGGCAAGGAAGGCAAGGGAAAGCAAGGCAAGGCAAGGGTAACGGAAGGAACGGCACGGCAAGGGGAAACAAGGCTAAGGCACGACAACGCACGGCTAGGCAATGCACGGCAAGGCAAGGAAAGGGTAAAGCAAGGGAAGGCACGGTCAGGCGAAGCAAGGATAAGGCACGACAACGCAAGGCTAGGCAATGCACGGAAGGCAAGCAAAGAGTAACGGAAGGCAAGGAAGGCAAGGGAAAGCAAGGCAAGGCAAGTGTAACAAAAGGCACGCAACGGCAAGGGGAAACAAGGCTAAGGCACGACAACAGACGGGTAGGAAATGCACGGCAAGGCAAGTAAAGGGTAACGCAAGGCAAGGCACGGTGAGGCTAGGCAAGGCTAATGCACGACAACGCAAGGCTAGGCAATACACGACAATGCAAGTAAAGCTTAAAGCAAAGGAAGGCACGGTCAGAAGAGATAAGGCTAAGGCACGACAACGCAAGGCTAGGCAATGCAGGGAAGGCAAGCAAAGAGTAACGGAAGGTAAGGAAGGCAAAGGAAAGCAAGGAAAGGCAATGGTAACGGAAGGAACGACACGGCAAGGGGAAACAAGTCTAAGGCACGACAACGCACGCTAGGCAATGCACGGCAAGGGAAGGAAAGGGTAACGCATGGGAAAGAACGGTCAGGGGAGGCAAGGCTAAGGCACGACAACGCAAGGCTTCGCAATGCACGGAAGGCAAGCAAAGAGTAACGGAAGGTAAGGAAGGCAAGGGAAAGCAAAGAAAGGCAAGTGTAACGGAAGGAACTGCACGGCAAGGGGAAACAAGGCTAAGGCACGACAACGCACGCTAGGCAATGCACGGCAAGGCAAGGAAAGGGTAACGCATGGGAAAGCACGGTCAGGCGAGGCAAGGCTAAGGAAAGCCAACGCAAGGCTAGGCAATGCACGGTAAGCAAGCAAGGAGTAACGGAATCCAAGGAAGGAAAGGGAAATCAAGGGAAGGCAAGGGTAACGGAAGGAACGGCACGGCAAGGGGTAACAAGGCTAAGGCACGACAACACACGGCTAGGAAATGCACGGCAAGGCAAGGAAAGGGTAACGCAAGGCAAGGCACGGTGAGGCTAGGCAAGGTTAATGCACGACAACGCAAGGCTAGGCAATGCACGACAATGCAAGGAAAGCTTAAAGCAAAGGAAGGCACGGTCAGGTGAGGCAAGGCTAAGGCACGACAACGCAAGGCTAGGCAATGCACGGAAAGCAAGCAAAGAGTAACGGAACGCAAGGAAGGCAAAGGAAAGCAAGGGAAGGCAAGGGTAAGGGAAGGAGCGGCACGGCAAGGGGAAACAAGGCTAAGGCACGACAACGCACGGCTAGGCAATGCACGGCAAGGCAAGCAAAGGGTAACGCAAGGAAAGGCACGGTGAGGCTAGGCAAGGCTAATGCACGAAAACGCAAGGCTAGGCGATGCACGACAATGCAAGGAAACTTAAAGCAAAGGAAGGCAAGGTCAGGCGAGATAAGGCTAAGGCACGACAAGGCAAGGCTAGGAAATTCAGGGAAGGCAAGCAAAGAGAAACGGAAGGTAAGCAAGGCAAGGAAAAGGAAGGAAAGGCCAGGGTAACGGAAGGAACGGCACGGCAAGGGGAAACAAGTCTAAGGCACGACACCGAACGCTAGGCAATGAACGGCAAGGCAAGGAAAGGGTAACGCATTTGAAAGCACGGTCAGGCGCGGCAACGCTAAGGCACGACAACGCAAGGCTAGGCAATGCAGGGAAAGCAAGCAAAGTGTAACGGAACGCAAGGAAGGCAAGGGAAAGCAAGGGAAGGCAAGGGTAACGGAAGGAACGGCACGGCAAGGGGTAAGAAGGCTAAGGCACGACAACGGAGGGCTAGGCAATGCACGGCAAGGCAAGGAAAGGGTAACGCAGGGGAAGGCACGGTCAGGTGAGGCAAGGATAAGGCACGACAATGCAAGGCTAGGCAATGCACGGCAAGGCAAGGAAAGAGTAACGGAAGGAAAGGAAGGCAAGGCAAAGCCAGGCAAGGCAAGTGTAACAAAAGGCACGCCACGGCAAGGGGAATCAAGGCTAAGGCACGACAACGCACGGCTAGGCAATGCACGGCAAGGCAAGGAAAGGGTAACGCAAGGCAAGGCACGGTGAGGCTAGGCAAGGCTAATGCAAGACAACGCAAGGCTAGGCAATGCACGACAATGCAAGGAAAGCTTAAAGCAACGGAAGGCACGGTCAGGCGAGATAAGGCTAAGGCTCGACAACGCAAGGCTAGGCAATGCACGGAAGGCAAGCAAAGAGTAACGGAAGGTAAGGAAGGCAAGGGAAAGCAAGGAAAGGCAAGTGTAACGGAAGGAACGGCACGGCAAGGGGAAACAAGGCTAAGGCACGACAACGCACGGCTAGGCAATGCACGGCAAGGCAAGCAAAGGGTAACGCAAGGAAAGGCACGGTGAGTCTAGGAAAGGCTAATGCACGAAAACGCAAGGCTAGGCAATGCACGACAATGCAAGGAAAGCTTAAAGCAAAGGAAGGCAAGGTCAGGCGAGATAAGGCTAAGGCACGACAACGCAAGGCTAGGCAATTCAGGGAAGGCAAGCAAAGAGTAACGGAAGGTAAGGAAGGCAAGGAAAAGCAAGGAAAGGCAAGGGTAACGGAAGGAACAGCACGGCAAGGGGAAACAAGGCTAAGGCACGGCAACGCATTCTAGGCAATGCACGGCAAGGCAAGGAAAGGGTAACGCATGGGAAAGCACGGTCAGGCGAGGCAAGGCTAAGGCACGACAACGCAAGGCTAGGCAATGCACGGAAAGCAAGCAAAGAGTAACGGAACGCAAGGAAGGCAAGGGAAAGCAAGGGAAGGCAAGGGTAACGGAAGGAACGGGACGGCAAGGGGAAACAAGGCTAAGGCACGACAACGCACGGCTAGGCAATGCACGGCAAGGCAAGCAAATGGTAACGCAAGGCAAGGCACGGTGAGGCTAGGCAAGGCTAATGCACGAAAACGCAAGGCTAGGCAACGCACGACAATGCAAGGAAAGCTTAAAGCAAAGGAAGGCAAGGTCAGGCGAGATAAGGCAAAGGCACGACAACGCAAGGCTAGGCAATGCACGGAAAGCAAGCAAAGAGTAACGGAACGCAAGGAAGGCAAGGGAAAGCAAGGGAAGGCAAGGGTAACGGAAGGAACGGCACGGCAAGGGGTAACAAGGCTAAGGCACAACAACGCAGGGCTAGGCAATGCACGGCAAGGCAAGGAAAGGGTAACGCAGGGGAAGGCACGGTCAGGTGAGGTAAGGATAAGGCACGACAATGCAAGGCTAGGCAATGCACGGCAAGGCAAGGAAAGAGTAACGGAAGGAAAGGAAGGCAAGGCAAAGCCAGGCAAGGCAAGTGTAACAAAAGGCACGCAACGGCAAGGGGAAGCAAGGCTAAGGCACGACAACACACGGCTAGGAAATGCACGGCAAGGCAAGGAAAGGGTAACGCAAGGCAAGGCACGGTGAGGCTAGGCAAGGCTAATGCACGACAACGCAAGGCTAGGCAATGCACGACAAAGCAAGTAAAGCTTAAAGCAAAGGAAGGCACGGTCAGAAGAGATAAGGCTAAGGCACGACAACGCAAGGCTAGGCAATGCAGGGAAGGCAAGCAAAGAGTAACGGAAGGTAAGGAAGGCAAAGGAAAGCAAGGAAAGGCAAGTGTAACGGAAGGAACGGCACAGGCAAGGGGAAACAAGGCTAAGGCACGACAACGCACGCTAGGCAATGCACGGCAAGGGAAGGAAAGGGTAACGCATGGGAAAGAACGGTCAGGGGAGGCAAGGCTAAGGCACGACAACGCAAGGCTTCGCAATGCACGGAAGGCAAGCAAAGAGTAACGGAAGGTAAGGAAGGCAAGGGAAAGCAAAGAAAGGCAAGTGTAACGGAAGGAACGGCACGGCAAGGGGAAACAAGGCTAAGGCACGACAACGCACGCTAGGCAATGCACGGCAAGGGAAGGAAAGGGTAACGCATGGGAAAGCACGGTCAGGCGAGGCAAGGCTAAGGCATGACAACGCAAGGCTAGGCAATGCACGGTAAGCAAGCAAAGAGTAACGGAACGCAAGGAAGGCAAGGGAAAGCAAGGGAAGGCAAGGGTAATGGAAGGAGCGGCACGGCAAGGGGAAACAAGGCTAAGGCACGGCAACGTAGGCTAGGCAATGAACGGCAAGGCAAGCAAAGGGTAACGCAAGGAAAGGCACGGTGAGGCTAGTCAAGGCTAATGCACGAAAACGCAAGGCTAGGCGATGCACGACAATGCAACGAAACTTAAAGCAAAGGAAGGCAAGGTCAGGCGAGATAAGGCTAAGGCACGCAAGGCAAGGCTAGGAAATTCAGGGAAGGCAAGCAAAGAGTAACGGAAGGTAAGCAAGGCAAGGAAAAGGAAGGAAAGGCCAGGGTAACGGAAGGAACGGCACGGCAAGGGGAAACAAGTCTAAGGCACGACACCGAACGCTAGGCAATGAACGGCAAGGCAAGGAAAGGGTAACGCATTTGAAAGCACGGTCAGGCGACGCAACGCTAAGGCACGACAACGCAAGACTAGGCAATGCAGGGAAGGCAAGCAAAGAGTAACGGAAGGTAAGGAAGGCAAGGAAAAGCAAGGAAAGGTAAGGGTAACGGAAGGAACGGCACGGCAAGGGGAAACAAGTCTAAGGCACGGCAACGCAGGCTGGGCAATGCACGGCAAGGCAAGGAAAGGGTAACGCATGGGAAAGCAAGTTCAGGCGAGGCAAGGCTAAGGCACGACAACGCAAGGCTAGGAAATTCAGGGAAGGCAAGCAAAGCGTAACGGAAGGTAAGGAAGGCAAGGGAAAGCAAAGAAAGGCAAGTGTAACGGAAGGAACGGCACGGCAAGGGGAAACAAGGCTAAGGCACGACACCGAACGCTAGGCAATGAACGGCAAGGCAAGGTAAGGGTAACGCATGGGAAAGCACGGTCAGGCGAGGCAAGGCTAGGCAATGCACGGAAGGCAAGCAAAGAGTAAGCAAAGAGTAACGGAAGGTAAGGAAGGCAAGGGAAAGCAAGGAAAGGCAAGTGTAATGGAAGGAACGGCACGGCAAGGGGAAACAAGGCTAAGGCACGACAACGCACGCTAGGCAATGCACGGCAAGGCAAGGAAAGGGTAACGCATGGGAAAGCACGGTGAGGCTAGGCAAGGCTAATGCACGACAACGCAAGGCTAGGCAATGCACGACAATGCAAGGAAAGCTTAAAGCAAAGGAAGGCACGGTCAGGCGAGATAAGGCTAAGGCACGACAACGCAAGGCTAGGCAATGCACGGAAGGCAAGCAAAGAGTAACGGAAGGTAAGGAAGGCAAGGGAAAGCAAAGAAAGGCAAGTGTAACGGAAGGAACGGCACGGCAAGGGGAAACAAGGCTAAGGCACGACAACGCACGGCTAGGCAATGCACGGCAAGGCAAGCAAAGGGTAACGCAAGGAAAGGCACGGTGAGTCTAGGCAAGGCTAATGCACGAAAACGCAAGGCTAGGCGATGCACGACAATGCAAGGAAAGCTTAAAGCAAAGGAAGGCAAGGTCAGGCGAGATAAGGCTAAGGCACGACAACGCAAGGCTAGGCAATTCAGGGAAGGCAAGCAAAGAGTAACGGAAGGTAAGGAAGGCAAGGAAAAGCAAGGAAAGGCAAGGGTAACGGAAGGAACGGCACGGCAAGGGGAAACAAGGCTAAGGCACGGCAACGCCCGCTAGGCAATGCACGGCAAGGCAAGGAAAGGGTAACGCATGGGAAAGCACGGTCAGGCGAGGCAAGGCTAAGGCACGACAACGCAAGGATAGGCAATGCACGGAAGGCAAGCAAAGAGTAACGGAAGGCAAGGAAGGCAAGGGAAAGCAAGGGAAGGCAAGTGTAACGGAAGGAACGGCACGGCAAGGGGAAACAAGGCTAAGGCACGACAACGCACGGCTAGGCAATGCACGGCAAGGCAAGCAAAGGGTAACGCAAGGCAAGGCACGGTGAGGCTAGTCAAGGCTAATGCACGAAAACGCAAGGCTAGGCAATGCACGACAATGCAAGTAATGCTTAAAGCAAAGGAAGGCAAGGTCAGGCGAGATAAGGCAAAGGCACGACAACGCAAGGCTAGGCAATTCAGGGAAGGCAAGCAAAGAGTAACGGAAGGTAAGCAAGGCAAGGAAAAGCAAGGAAAGGCAAGGGTAACAGAAGGAACGGCACGGCAAGGGGGAACAAGTCTAAGGCACGACACCGAACGCTAGGCAATGAACGGCAAGGCAAGGAATGGGTAACGCATTTGAAAGCACGGTCAGGCGAGGCAAGGCTAACGCATGACAACGCAAGGCTAGGCAATGCACGGAAAGCAAGCAAAGAATAACGGAACGCAAGGAAGGCAAGGGAAAGCAAGGGAAGGCAAGGGTAATGGAAGGAGCGGCACGGCAAGGGGAAACAAGGCTAAGGCACGACAACGCACGGCTAGGCAATGCACGGCAAGGCAAGCAAAGGGTAACGCAAGGAAAGGCACGGTGAGGCTAGGCAAGGCTAATGCACGACAACGCAAGGCTAGGCGATGCACGACAATGCAAGGAAACTTAAAGCAAAGGAAGGCAAGGTCAGGCGAGATAAGGCTAAGGTACGACAAGGCAAGGCTAGGAAATTCAGGGAAGGCAAGCAAAGAGTAACGGAAGGTAAGCAAGGCAAGGAAAAGGAAGGAAAGGCCAGGGTAACGGAAGGAACGGCACGGCAAGGGGAAACAAGTCTAAGGCACGACACCGAACGCTAGGCAATGAACGGCAAGGCAAGGAAAGGGTAACGCATTTTAAAGCACGGTCAGGCGCGGCAACGCTAAGGCACGACAACGCAAGGGTAGGCAATGCAGGGAAGGCAAGCAAAGAGTAACGGAAGGTAAGGAAGGCAAGGAAAAGCAAGGAAAAGCAAGGGTAACGGAAGGAACGGCACGGGAAGCGGAAACAAGGCTAAGGCACGGCAACGCAGGCTGGGCAATGCACGGCAAGGCAAGGAAAGGGTAACGCATGGGAAAGCAAGTTCAGGCGAGGCAAGGCTAAGGCACGACAACGCAAGGCTAGGCAATGCACGGAAGGCAAGCAAAGAGTAACGGAAGGTAAGGAAGGCAAGGGAAAGCAAGGAAAGGCAAGTGTAACGGAAGGAACGGCACGGCAAGGGGAAACAAGGAACGGCACGGCAAGGGGAAACAAGGCTAAGGCACGACACCGAACGCTAGGCAATGAACGGCAAGGCAAGGAAAGGGTAACGCATGGGAAAGCACGGTCAGGCGAGGCAAGGCTAGGCAATGCACGGAAGGCAAGCAAAGAGTAACGGAAGGTAAGGAAGGCAAGGGAAAGCAAGGAAAGGCAAGTGTAATGGAAGGAACGGCACGGCAGGGGAAACAAGGCTAAGGCACGACAACGCACGCTAGGCAATGCACGGCAAGGCAAGGAAAGGGTAACTCATGGGAAAGCACGGTCAGGCGAGGCAAGGCTAAGGCATGACAACGCAAGGCTAGGCAATGCACGGAAAGCAAGCAAAGTGTAACGGAACGCAAGGAAGGCAAGGGAAAGCAAGGGAAGGCAAGGGTAACGGAAGGAACGGCACGGCAAGGGGTAACAAGGCTAAGGCACGACAACGCAGGGCTAGGCAATGCACTGCAAGGCAAGGAAAGGGTAACGCAGGGGAAGGCACGGTCAGGTGAGGCAAGGATAAGGCACGACAATGCAAGGCTAGGCAATGCACGGCAAGGCAAGGAAAGAGTAACGGAAGGAAAGGAAGGCAAGGCAAAGCCAGGCAAGGCAAGTGTAACAAAAGGCACGCCACTGCAAGGGGAATCAAGGCTAAGGCACGACAACGCACGGCTAGGCAATGCACGGCAAGGCAAGCAAAGGGTAACGCAAGGCAAGGCACGGTGAGGCTAGGCAAGGCTAATGCACGACAACGCAAGGCTAGGCAATGCACGACAATGCAAGGAAAGCTTAAAGCAAAGGAAGGCACGGTCAGGCGAGATAAGGCTAAGGCTCGACAACGCACGCTAGGCAATGAACGGCACGGCAAGCAAAGAGTAACGGAAGGCAAGGAAGGCAAGGGAAAGCAAGGAAAGGCAAGTGTAACGGAAGGAACGGCACGGCAAGGGGAAACAAGGCTAAGGCACGACAACGCACGGCTAGGCAATGCACGGCAAGGCAAGGAAAGGGTAACGCATGGGAAAGCACGGTCAGGCGAGGCAAGGCTAAGGCACGACAACGCAAGGCTAGGCAATGCACGGAAAGCAAGCAAAGAGTAACGGAACGCAAGGAAGGCAAGGGAAAGCAAGGGAAGGCAAGGGTAACGGAAGGAACGGCACGGCAAGGGGAAACAAGGCTAAGGCACGACAACGCACGGCTAGGCAATGCACGGCAAGGCAAGCAAAGGGTAACGCAAGGCAAGGCACGGTGAGGCTAGGCAAGGCTAATGCACGAAAACGCAAGGCTAGGCAATGCACGACAATGCAAGGAAAGCTTAAAGCAAAGGAAGGCAAGGTCAGGCGAGATAAGGCAAAGGCACGACAACGCAAGGCTAGGCAATTCAGGGAAGGCAAGCAAAGAGTAACGGAAGGTAAGCAAGGCAAGGAAAAGCAAGGAAAGGCAAGGGTAACGGATGGAACGGCACGGCAAGGGGGAACAAGTCTAAGGCACGACACCGAACGCTAGGCAATGAACGGCAAGGCAAGGAAAGGGTAACGCATGGGAAAGCACGGTCAGGCGAGGCAAGGCTAAGGCACGACAACGCAAGTCTAGGCAATGCACGGAAGGCAAGCAAAGAGTAACGGAAGGTAAGGAAGGCAAGGGAAAGCAAGGAAAGGCAAGTGTAAAGGAAGGAACGGCACGGCAAGGGGAAACAAGGCTAAGGCACGACAACGCACGCTAGGCAATGCACAGCAAGGCAAGGAAAGGGTAACGCATGGGAAAGCACGGTCAGGCGAGGCAAGTCTAAGGCATGACAACGCAAGGCTAGGCAATGCACGGAAAGCAAGCAAAGAGTAACGGAACGCAAGGAAGGCAAGGGAAAGCAAGGGAAGGCAAGGGTAACGGAAGGAACGGCACGGCAAGGGGTAACAAGGCTAAGGTACGACAACGCAGGGCTAGGCAATGCACGGCAAGGCAAGGAAAGGGTAACGCAGGGGAAGGCACGGTCAGGTGAAGCAAGGATAAGGCACGACAATGCAAGGCTAGGCAATGCACGGCAAGGCAAGGAAAGAGTAACGGAAGGAAACAAAGGCAAGGCAAAGCCTGGCAAGGCAAGTGTAACAAAAGGCACGCAACGGCAAGGGGAAACAAGGCTAAGGCACGACAACAGACGGCTAGGAAATGCACGGCAAGGCAAGTAAAGGGTAACGCAAGGCAAGGCACGGTGAGGCTAGGCAAGGCTAATGCACGACAACGCAAGGCTAGGCAATGCACGACAATGCAAGGAAAGCTTAAAGCAAAGGAAGGCACGGTCAGGCGAGATAAGGCTAAGGCACGACAACGCAAGGCTAGGCAATGCACGGAAGGCAAGCAAAGAGTAACGGAAGGTAAGGAAGGCAAAGGAAAGCAAGGAAAGGCAATGGTAACGGAAGGAACGGCACGGCAAGGGGAAACAAGTCTAAGGCACGACAACGCACGCTAGGCAATGCACGGCAAGGGAAGGAAAGGGTAACGCATGGGAAAGAACGGTCAGGGGAGGCAAGGCTAAGGCACGACAACGCAAGGCTAGGCAATGCACGGAAGGCAAGCAAAGAGTAACGGAACGCAAGGAAGGCAAGGGAAAGCAAGGGAAGGCAAGGGTAATGGAAGGAGCGGCACGGCAAGGGGAAACAAGGCTAAGGCACGACAACGCACGGCTAGGCAATGCACGGCAAGGCAAGCAAAGGGTAACGCAAGGAAAGGCACGGTGAGGCTAGGCAAGGCTAATGCACGAAAACGCAAGGCTAGGCGATGCACGACAATGCAAGGAAACTTAAAGCAAAGGAAGGCAAGGTCAGGCGAGATAAGGCTAAGGCACGACAAGGCAAGGCTAGGAAATTCAGGGAAGGCAAGCAAAGAGTAACGGAAGGTAAACAAGCAAGGAAAAGGAAGGAAAGGCCAGGGTAACGGAAGGAACGGCACGGCAAGGGGAAACAAGTCTAAGGCACGACACCGAACGCTAGGCAATGAACGGCAAGGCAAGGAAAGGGTAACGCATTTGAAAGCACGGTCAGGCGCGGCAACGCTAAGGCACGACAACGCAAGGCTAGGCAATGCACGGAAGGCAAGCAAAGAGTAACGGAAGGTAAGGAAGGCAAGGGAAAGCAAGGAAAGGCAAGGGTAACGGAAGGAACGGCACGGGAAGCGGAAACAAGGCTAAGGCACGACAACGCACGCTAGGCAATGCACGGCAAGGCAAGGAAAGGGTAACGCATGGGAAAGCACGGTCAGGCGAGGCAAGGCTAAAGCACGACAACGCAAGGCTAGGCAATGCACGGAAGGCAAGCAAAGAGTAACGGAAGGTAAGGAAGGCAAGGGAAAGCAAAGAAAGGCAAGTGTAACGGAAGGAACGGCACGGCAAGGGGAAACAAGGCTAAGGCACGACACCGAACGCTAGGCAATGAACGGCAAGGCAAGGTAAGGGTAACGCATGGGAAAGCACGGTCAGGCGAGGCAAGGCTAGGCAATGCACGGAAGGCAAGCAAAGAGTAACGGAAGGTAAGGAAGGCAAGGGAAAGCAAGGAAAGGCAAGTGTAATGGAAGGAACGGCACGGCAAGGGGTAAGAAGGCTAAGGCACGACAACGGAGGGCTAGGCAATGCACGGCAAGGCAAGGAAAGGGTAACGCAGGGGAAGGCACGGTCAGGTGAGGCAAGGCTAAGGCACGACAACGCAAGGCTAGGCAATGCACGGCAAGGCAAGGAAAGAGTAACGGAAGGAAAGAAAGGCAAGGCAAAGCCAGGCAAGGCAAGTGTAACAAAAGACACGCCACGGCAAGGGGAATCAAGGCTAAGGCACGACAACGCACGTCTAGGCAATGCACGGCAAGGCAAGGAAAGGGTAACGCAAGGCAAGGCACGGTGTGGCTAGGCAAGGCTAATGCACGACAACGCAAGGCTAGGCAATGCACGACAATGCAAGGAAAGCTTAAAGCAAAGGAAGGCACGGTCAGGCGAGATAAGGCTAAGGCTCGACAACGCAAGGCTAGGCAATGCACGGAAGGCAAGCAAAGAGTAACGGAAGGTAAGGAAGGCAAGGGAAAGCAAAGAAAGGCAAGTGTAACGGAAGGAACGGCACTGCAAGGGGAAACAAGGCTAAGGCACGACAACGCACGGCTAGGCAATGCACGGCAAGGCAAGCAAAGGGTAACGCAAGGAAAGGCACGGTGAGTCTAGACAAGGCTAATGCACGAAAACGCAAGGCTAGGCGATGCACGACAATGCAAGGAAAGCTTAAAGCAAAGGAAGGCAAGGTCAGGCGAGATAAGGCTAAGGAACGACAACGCAAGGCTAGGCAATGCACGGAAGGCAAGCAAAGAGTAACGGAAGGTAAGGAAGGCAAGGGAAAGCAAGGGAAGGGAAGGGTAACGGAAGGAACGGCACGGCAAGGGGAAACAAGGCTAAGGCACGGCAACGCAGGCTAGGCAATGCACGGCAAGGCAAGGAAAGGGTAACGCATGGGAAAGCACGGTCAGGCGAGGCAAGGCTAAGGCACGACAACGCAAGGCTAGGCAATGCACGGAAAGCAAGCAAAGAGTAACGGAACGCAAGGAAGGCAAGGGAAAGCAAGGGAAGGCAAGGGTAACGGAAGGAACGGCACGGCAAGGGGAAACAAGGCTAAGGCACGACAACGCACGGCTAGGCAATGCACGGCAAGGCAAGCAAAGGGTAACGCAAGGCAAGGCACGGTGAGGCTAGGCAAGGCTAATGCACGAAAACGCAAGGCTAGGCAATGCACGACAATGCAAGGAAAGCTTAAAGCAAAGGAAGGCAAGGTCAGGCGAGATAAGGCAAAGGCACGACAACGCAAGGCTAGGCAATGCACGGAAAGCAAGCAAAGAGTAACGGAACGCAAGGAAGGCAAGGGAAAGCAAGGGAAGGCAAGGGTAACGGAAGGAACGGCACGGCAAGGGGTAACAAGGCTAAGGCACAACAACGCAGGGCTAGGCAATGCACGGCAAGGCAAGGAAAGGGTAACGCAGGGGAAGGCACGGTCAGGTGAGGCAAGGATAAGGCACGACAATGCAAGGCTAGGCAATGCACGGCAAGGCAAGGAAAGAGTAACGGAAGGAAAGGAAGGCAAGGCAAAGCCAGGCAAGGCAATTGTAATAAAAGGCACGCAACGGCAAGGGGAAACAAGGCTAAGGCACGACAACAGACGGCTAGGAAATGCACGGCAAGGCAAGTAAAGTGTAACGCAAGGCAAGGCACGGTGAGGCTAGGCAAGGCTAATGCACGAGAACGCAAGGCTAGGCAATGCACGACAAAGCAAGTAAAGCTTAAAGCAAAGGAAGGCACGGTCAGAAGAGATAAGGCTAAGGCACGACAACGCAAGGCTAGGCAATGCAGGGAAGGCAAGGAAAGTGTAAAGGAAGGTAAGGAAGGCAAAGGAAAGCAAGGAAAGGCAATGGTAACGGAAGGAACGGCACGGCAAGGGGAAACAAGTCTAAGGCACGACAACGCACGCTAGGCAATGCACGGCAAGGGAAGGAAAGGGTAACGCATGGGAAAGAACGGTCAGGGGAGGCAAGGCTAAGGCACGACAACGCAAGGCTTCGCAATGCACGGAAGGCAAGCAAAGTGTAACGGAAGGTAAGGAAGGCAAGGGAAAGCAAAGAAAGGCAAGTGTAACGGAAGGAACGGCACGGCAAGGGGAAACAAGGCTAAGGCACGACAACGCACGCTAGGCAATGCACGGCAAGGGAAGGAAAGGGTAACGCATGGGAAAGCACGGTCAGGCGAGGCAAGGCTAAGAAAAGCCAACGCAAGGCTAGGCAATGCACGGTAAGCAAGCAAGGAGTAACGGAATGCAAGGAAGGAAAGGGAAAGCAAGGGAAGGCAAGGGCAACGGAAGGAACGGCACGGCAAGGGGTAACAAGGCTAAGGCACGACAACACACGGCTAGGAAATGCACGGCAAGGCAAGCAAAGGGTAACGCAAGGCAAGGCACGGTGAGGCTAGGCAAGGTTAATGCACGACAACGCATGGCTAGGCAATGCACGACAATGCAAGGAAAGCTTAAAGCAAAGGAAGGCACGGTCAGGCGAGATAAGGCTAAGGCACGACAACGCAAGGCTAGGCAATGCACGGAAGGGAAGCAAAGAGTAACGGAAGGTAAGGAAGGCAAGGGAAAGCAAGGAAAGGCAATAGTAACGGAAGGAACTGCACGGCAAGGGGAAACAAGGCTAAGGCACGACAACGCACGCTAGGCAATGCACGGCAAGGCAAGGAAAGGGTAACGCATGGGAAAGCACGGTCAGGCGAGGCAAGGCTAAGGCATGACAACGCAAGGCTAGGCAATGCACGGAAAGCAAGCAAAGAGTAACGGAACGCAAGGAAGGCACGGGAAAGCAAGGGAAGGCAAGGGTAACGGAAGGAACGGCACGGCAAGGGGAAACAAGGCTAAGGCACGGCAACGTAGGCTAGGCAATGCACGGCAAGGCAAGCAAAGGGTAACGCAAGGCAAGGCACGGTGAGGCTAGGCAAGGCTAATGCACGAAAACGCAAGGCTAGGCGATGCACGACAATGCAAGGAAACTTAAAGCAAATGAAGGCAAGGTCAGGCGAGATAAGGCTAAGGCACGACAAGGCAAGGCTAGGAAATTCAGGGAAGGCAAGCAAAGAGTAACGGAAGGTAAGCAAGGCAAGGAAAAGGAAGGAAAGGCCAGGGTAACGGAAGGAACGGCACGGCAAGGGGAAACAAGTCTAAGGCACGACACCGAACGCTAGGCAATGAACGGCAAGGCAAGGAAAGGGTAACGCATTTGAAAGCACGGTCAGGCGACGCAACGCTAAGGCACGACAACGCAAGACTAGGCAATGCAGGGAAGGCAAGCAAAGAGTAACGGAAGGTAAGGAAGGCAAGAAAAAGCAAGGAAAGGCAAGGGTAACGGAAGGAACGGCACGGGAAGCGGAAACAAGGCTAAGGCACGGCAACGCAGGCTGGGCAATGCACGGCAAGGCAAGGAAAGGGTAACGCATGGGAAAGCAAGTTCAGGCGAGGCAAGGCTAAGGCACGACAACGCAAGGCTAGGCAATGCACGGAAGGCAAGCAAAGAGTAACGGAAGGTAAGGAAGGCAAGGGAAAGCAAAGAAAGGCAAGTGTAACGGAAGGAACTGCACGGCAAGGGTAAACAAGGCTAAGGCACGACACCGAACGCTAGGCAATGAACGGCAAGGCAAGGAAAGGGTAACGCATGGAAAGCACGGTCAGGCGAGGCAAGGCTAGGCAATGCACGGAAGGCAAGCAAAGAGTAACGGAAGGTAAGGAAGGCAAGGGAAAGCAAGGAAAGGCAAGTGTAACGGAAGGAACGGCACGGCAAGGGGAAACAAGGCTAAGGCACGACAACGCACGCTAGGCAATGCACGGCAAGGCAAGGAAAGGGTAACGCATGGGAAAGCACGGTCAGGCGAGGCAAGCCTAAGGCATGACAACGCAAGGCTAGGCAATGCACGGAAAGCAAGCAAAGAGTAACGGAACGCAAGGAAGGCAAGGGAAAGCAAGGGAAGGCAAGGGTAACGGAAGGAACGGCACGGCAAGGGGTAACAAGGCTAAGGCACGACAACGCAGGGCTAGGCAATGAACGGCAAGGCAAGGAAAGAGTAACGGAAGGAAAGGAAGGCAAGGGAAAGCCAGGCAAGGCAAGTGTAACAAAAGGCACGCAACGGCAAGGGGAAACAAGGCTAAGGCACGACAACACACGGATAGGAAATGCATGGCAAGGCAAGGAAAGGGTAACGCAAGGCAAGGCACGGTGAGGCTAGGCAAGGCTAATGCACGACAACGCAAGGCTAGGCAATGCACGACAATGCAAGTAAAGCTTAAAGCAAAGGAAGGCACGGTCAGGCGAGATAAGGCTAAGGTACGACAACGCAAGGCTAGGCAATGCAGGGAAGGCAAGCAAACAGTAACGGAAGGTAAGGAAGGCAAGGGAAAGCAAGGAAAGGCAATGGTAACGGAAGGAACGGCACGGCAAGGGGAAACAAGTCTAAGGCACGACAACGCACGCTAGGCAATCCACGGCAAGGCAAGGAAAGGGTAACGCATGGGAAAGCACGGTCAGGGGAGGCAAGGCTAAGGCACGACAACGCAAGGCTTGGCAATGCACGGAAGGCAAGCAAAGAGTAACGGAAGGTAAGGAAGGCAAGGGAAAGCAAAGAAAGACAAGTGTAACGGAAGGAACGGCACGGCAAGGGGAAACAAGGCTAAGGCAGACAACGCACGCTAGGTAATGCAAGGCAAGGCAAGGAAAGGGTAACGCATGGGAAAGCACGGTCAGGCGAGGCAAGGCTAAGGAAAGCCAACGCAAGGCTAGGCAATGCACGGAAAGCAAGCAAGGAGTAACGGAATGCAAGGAAGGAATGGGAAAGCAAGGGAAGGCAAGGGTAACGGAAGGAACGGCACGGCAAGGGGTAACAAGGCTAAGGCACGACAACACACGGCTAGGAAATGCACGGCAAGGCTAGGAAAGGGTAACGCAAGGCAAGGCACAGTGAGGCTAGGCAAGGTTAATGCACGACAACGCAAGGCTAGGCAATGCACGACAATGCAAGGAAAGCTTAAAGCAAAGGAAGGCACGGTCAGGCGAGATAAGGCTAAGGCACGACAACGCAAGGCTAGGCAATGCACGGAAGGCAAGCAAAGAGTAACGGAAGGTAAGTAAGGCAAGGGAAAGCAAGGGAAGGCAAGGGTAACGGAAGGAACGGCACGGCAAGGGGAAACAAGGCTAAGGCACGACAACGCACGCTAGGCAATGCAAGGCAAGGCACGGTGAGGCTAGGCAAGGCTAATGCACGACAACGCAAGGCTAGGCAATGCACGACAATGCAAGGAAAGCTTAAAGGAAAGGAAGGCACGGTCAGGCGAGATAAGGCTAAGGCACGACAAAGCAAGGCTAGGCAATGCACGGAAGGCAAGCAAAGAGTAACGGAAGGTAAGGAAGGCAAGGGAAAGCAAGGAAAGGCAATGGTAACGGAAGGAACGGCACGGCAAGGGGAAACAAGTGTAAGGCACGACACTGAACGCTAGGCAATGCACGGCAAGGCAAGGAAAGGGTAACGCATGGGAAAGCACGGTCAGGCGAGGCAAGGCTAAGGCACGACAACGCAAGGCTAGGCAATGCACGGAAAGCAAGCAAAGAGTAACGGAACGCAAGGAAGGCAAGGCAAAGCAAGGGAAGGCAAGGGTAACGGAAGGAACGGCACGGGAAGGGGAAACAAGGCTAAGGCACGACAACGCAGGGCTAGGCAATGCACGGCAAGGCAAGGAAAGGGTAACGCAGGGGAAGGCACGGTCAGGTGAGGCAAGGATAAGGCACGACAACGCAAGGCTAGGCAATGCAATGCAAGGCAAGGAAAGAGTAACGGAAGGAAAGGAAGGCAAGGCAAAGCCAGGCAAGGCAAGTGTAACAAAAGACACGCCACGGCAAGGGGAAACAAGGCTAAGGCACGACAACCCACGGCTAGGCAATGCACGGCAAGGCAAGCAAAGGGTAACGCAAGGAAAGGCACGGTGAGTCTAGGCAAGGCTAATGCACGAAAACGCAAGGCTAGGCGATGCACGACAATGCAAGGAAAGCTTAAAGCAAAGGAAGGCAAGGTCAGGCGAGATAAGGCTAAGGCACGACAACGCAAGCCTAGGCAATTCAGGGAAGGCAAGCAAAGAGTAACGGAAGGTAAGGAAGGCAAGGAAAAGCAAGGAAAGGCAAGGGTAACGGAAGGAACGGCACGGCAAGGGGAAACAAGGCTAAGGCACGGCAACGCAGGCTAGGCAATGCACGGCAAGGCAAGGAAAGGGTAACGCATGGGAAAGCACGGTCAGGCGAGGCAAGGCTAAGGCACGACAACGCAAGGCTAGGCAATGCACGGAAAGCAAGCAAAGAGTAACGGAACGCAAGGAAGGCAAGGGAAAGCAAGGGAAGGCAAGGGTAACGGAAGGAACGGCACGGCAAGGGGAAACAAGGCTAAGGCACGACAACGCACGGCTAGGCAATGCACGACAAGGCAAGCTAAGGGTAACGCAAGGCAAGGCACGGTGAGCCTAGGCAAGGCTAATGCACGAAAACGCAAGGCTAGGCAATCCACGACAATGCAAGGAAAGCTTAAAGCAAAGGAAGGCAAGGTCAGGCGAGATAAGGCTAAGGCACGACAACGCAAGGCTAGGCAATTCAGGGAAGGCAAGCAAAGAGTAACGGAAGGCAAGGAAGGCAAGGGAAAGCAAGGGAAGGCAAGGGTAACGGAAGGAACGGCACGGCAAGGGGTAACAAGGCTAAGGCACAACAACGCAGGGCTAGGCAATGCGCGGCAAGGCAAGGAAAGGGTAACGCAGGGGAAGGCACGGTCAGGTGAGGCAAGGCTAAGGCACGACAACGCAAGGCTAGGCAATGCACGGCAAGGCAAGGAAAGAGTAACGGAAGGAAAGGAAGGCAAGGCAAAGCCAGGCAAGGCAAGTGTAACAAAAGGCACGCAACGGCAAGGGGAAACAAGGGTAAGGCACGACAACAGACGGCTAGGAAATGCACGGCAAGGCAAGTAAAGGGTAACGCAAGGCAAGGCACGGTGAGGCTAGGCAAGGCTAATGCACGACAACGCAAGGCTAGGCAATGCACGACAATGCAAGTAAAGCTTAAAGCAAAGGAAGGCACGGTCAGAAGAGATAAGGCTAAGGCACGACAACGCAAGGCTAGGCAATGCAGGGAAGGCAAGGAAAGAGTAAAGGAAGGTAAGGAAGGCAAAGGAAAGCAAGGAAAGGCAATGGTAACGGAAGGAACGGCACGGCAAGGGGAAACAAGTCTAAGGCACGACAACGCACGCTAGGCAATGCACGGCAAGGGAAGGAAAGGGTAACGCATGGGAAAGAACGGTCAGGGGAGGCAAGGCTAAGGCACGACAACGCAAGGCTTCGCAATGCACGGAAGGCAAGCAAAGAGTAACGGAAGGTAAGGAAGGCAAGGGAAAGCAAAGAAAGGCAAGTGTAACGGAAGGAACGGCACGGCAAGGGGAAACAAGGCTAAGGCACGACAACGCACGCTAGGCAATGCACGGCAAGGCAAGGAAAGGGTAACGCATGGGAAAGCACGGTCAGGCGAGGCAAGGCTAAGGAAAGCCAACGCAAGGCTAGGCAATGCACGGTAAGCAAGCAAGGAGTAACGGAATGCAAGGAAGGAAAGGGAAAGCAAGGGAAGGCAAGGGCAACGGAAGGAACGGCACGGCAAGGGGTAACAAGGCTAAGGCACGACAACACACGGCTAGGAAATGCACGGCAAGGCAAGGAAAGGGTAACGCAAGGCAAGGCACGGTGAGGCTAGGCAAGGTTAATGCACGACAACGCATGGCTAGGCAATGCACGACAATGCAAGGAAAGCTTAAAGCAAAGGAAGGCACGGTCAGGCGAGATAAGGCTAAGGCACGACAACGCAAGGCTAGGCAATGCACGGAAGGCAAGCAAAGAGTAACGGAAGGTAAGGAAGGCAAGGGAAAGCAAGGAAAGGCAATAGTAACGGAAGGAAAGGCACGGCAAGGGGAAACAAGGCTAAGGCACGACAACGCACGCTAGGCAATGCACGGCAAGGCAAGGAAAGGGTAACGCATGGGAAATCACGGTCAGGCGAGGCAAGGCTAAGGCATGACAACGCAAGGCTAGGCAATGCACGGAAAGAAAGCAAAGAGTAACGGAACGCAAGGAAGGCAAGGGAAAGCAAGGGAAGGCAAGGGTAATGGAAGGAGCGCCACGGCAAGGGGAAACAAGGCTCAGGCACGGCAACGTAGGCTAGGCAATGCACGGCAAGGCAAGCAAAGGGTAACGCAAGGCAAGGCACGGTGAGGCTAGGCAAGGCTAATGCACCAAAACGCAAGGCTAGGCGATGCACGACAATGCAAGGAAACTTAAAGCAAAGGAAGGCAAGGTCAGGCGAGATAAGGCTAAGGCACGACAAGGCAAGTCTAGGAAATTCAGGGAAGGCAAGCAAAGAGTAACGGAAGGTAAGCAAGGCAAGGAAAAGGAAGGAAAGGCCAGGGTAACGGAAGGAACGGCACGGCAAGGGGAAACAAGTCTAAGGCACGACACCGAACGCTAGGCAATGAACGGCAAGGCAAGGAAAGGGTAACGCATTTGAAAGCACGGTCAGGCGACGCAACGCTAAGGCACGACAACGCAAGACTAGGCAATGCAGGGAAGGCAAGCAAAGAGTAACGGAAGGTAAGGAAGGCAAGGAAAAGCAAGGAAAGGCAATGGTAACGGAAGGAACGGCACGGGAAGCAGAAACAAGGCTAAGGCACGGCAACGCAGGCTGGGCAATGCACGGCAAGGCAAGGAAAGGGTAACGCATGGAAAGCACGGTCAGGCGAGGCAAGGCTAGGCAATGCACGGAAGGCAAGCAAAGAGTAACGGAAGGTAAGGAAGGCAAGGGAAAGCAAGGAAAGGCAAGTGTAACGGAAGGAACGGCACGGCAAGGGGAAACAAGGCTAAGGAAAGGGTAACGCATGGGAAAGCACGGTCAGGCGAGGCAAGGCTAAGGCATGACAACGCAAGGCTAGGCAATGCACGGAAAGCAAGCAAAGAGTAACGGAACGCAAGGAAGGCAAGGGAAAGCAAGGGAAGGCAAGGGTAACGGAAGGAACGGCACGGCAAGGGGTAACAAGGCTAAGGCACGACAACGCAGGGCTAGACAATGCACGGCAAGGCAAGGAAAGAGTAACGGAAGGAAAGGAAGGCAAGGCAAAGCCAGGCAAGGCAAGTGTAACAAAAGGCACGCAACGGCAAGGGGAAACAAGGCTAAGGCACGACAACACACGGCTAGGAAATGCACGGCAATGCAAGGAAAGGGTAACGGAAGGCAAGGCACGGTGAGGCTAGGCAAGGCTAATGCACGGCAACGAAAGGCTAGGCAATGCACGACAATGCAAGTAAAGCTTAAAGCAAAGGAAGGCACGGTCAGGCGAGATAAGGCTAAGGCACGACAACGCAAGGCTAGGCAATGCAGGGAAGGCAAGCAAAGAGTAACGGAAGGTAAGGAAGGCAAGGGAAAGCAAGGAAAGGCAATGGTAACGGAAGGAACGGCACGGCAAGGGGAAACAAGTCTAAGGCACGACAACGCACGCTAGGCAATGCACGGCAAGGCAAGGAAAGGGTAACGCATGGGAAAGCACGGTCAGGGGAGGCAAGGCTAAGGCACGACAACGCAAGGCTTGGCAATGCACGGAAGGCAAGCAAAGAGTAACGGAAGGTAAGGAAGGCAAGGGAAAGCAAAGAAAGGCAAGTGTAACGGAAGGAACGGCACAGCAAGGGGAAACAAGGCTAAGGCACGACAACGCACGCTAGGTAATGCAAGGCAAGGCAAGGAAAGGGTAACGCATGGGAAAGCACGGTCAGGCGAGGCAAGGCTAAGGAAAGCCAACGCAAGGCTAGGCAATGCACGGAAAGCAAGCAAGGAGTAACGGAATGCAAGGAAGGAATGGGAAAGCAAGGGAAGGCAAGGGTAACGGAAGGAACGGCACGGCAAGGGGTAACAAGGCTAAGGCACGACAACACACGGCTAGGAAATGCACGGCAAGGCTAGGAAAGGGTAACGCAAGGCAAGGCACAGTGAGGCTAGGCAAGGTTAATGCACGACAACGCAAGGCTAGGCAATGCACGACAATGCAAGGAAAGCTTAAAGCAAAGGAAGGCACGGTCAGGCGAGATAAGGCTAAGGCACGACAACGCAAGGCTAGGCAATGCACGGAAGGCAAGCAAAGAGTAACGGAAGGTAAGGAAGGCAAGGGAAAGCAAGGAAAGGCAAGTGTAACGGAAGGAACGGCACGGCAAGGGAAAACAAGGCTAAGGCACGACAACGCACGCTAGGCAATGCACGGCAAGGCAAGGAAAGGGTAACGCATGGGAAAGCACGGTCAGGCGAGGCAAGGCTAAGGCATGACAACGCAAGGCTAGGCAATGCACGGAAAGCAAGCAAAGAGTAACGGAACGCAAGGAAGGCAAGGGAAAGCAAGGGAAGGCAAGGGTAATGGAAGGAGCTTCACGGCAAGGGGAAACAAGGCTCAGGCACGGCAACGTAGGCTAGGCAATGCACGGCAAGGCAAGCAAAGTGTAACGCAAGGCAAGGCACGGTGAGGCTAGGCAAGGCTAATGCACCAAAACGCAAGGCTAGGCGATGCACGACAATGCAAGGAAACTTAAAGCAAAGGAAGGCAAGGTCAGGCGAGATAAGGCTAAGGCATGACAAGGCAAGTCTAGGAAATTCAGGGAAGGCAAGCAAAGAGTAACGGAAGGTAAGCAAGGCAAGGAAAAGGAAGGAAAGGCCAGGGTAACGGAAGGAACGGCACGGCAAGGGGAAACAAGTCTAAGGCACGACACCGAACGCTAGGCAATGAACGGCAAGGCAAGGAAAGGGTAACGCATTTGAAAGCACGGTCAGGCGACGCAACGCTAAGGCACGACAACGCAAGACTAGGCAATGCAGGGAAGGCAAGCAAAGAGTAACGGAAGGTAAGGAAGGCAAGGAAAAGCAAGGAAAGGCAAGGGTAACGGAAGGAACGGCACGGGAAGCAGAAACAAGGCTAAGGCACGGCAACGCAGGCTGGGCAATGCACGGCAAGGCAAGGAAAGGGTAACGCATGGAAAGCACGGTCAGGCGAGGCAAGGCTAGGCAATGCACGGAAGGCAAGCAAAGAGTAACGGAAGGTAAGGAAGGCAAGGGAAAGCAAGGAAAGGCAAGTGTAACGGAAGGAACGGCACGGCAAGGGGAAACAAGGCTAAGGCACGACAACGCACGCTAGGCAATGCACGGCAAGGCAAGGAAAGGGTAACGCATGGGAAAGCACGGTCAGGCGAGGCAAGCCTAAGGCATGACAACGCAAGGCTAGGCAATGCACCGAAAGCAAGCAAAGAGTAACGGAACGCAAGGAAGGCAAGGGAAAGCAAGGGAAGGCAAGGGTAACGGAAGGAACGGCACGGCAAGGGGTAACAAGGCTAAGGCACGACAACGCAGGGCTAGGCAATGAACGGCAAGGCAAGGAAAGAGTAACGGAAGGAAAGGAAGGCAAGGGAAAGCCAGGCAAGGCAAGTGTAACAAAAGGCACGCAACGGCAAGGGGAAACAAGGCTAAGGCACGACAACACACGGATAGGAAATGCATGGCAAGGCAAGGAAAGGGTAACGCAAGGCAAGGCACGGTGAGGCTAGGCAAGGCTAATGCACGACAACGCAAGGCTAGGCAATGCACGACAATGCAAGTAAAGCTTAAAGCAAAGGAAGGCACGGTCAGGCGAGATAAGGCTAAGGTACGACAACGCAAGGCTAGGCAATGCAGGGAAGGCAAGCAAACAGTAACGGAAGGTAAGGAAGGCAAGGGAAAGCAAGGAAAGGCAATGGTAACGGAAGGAACGGCACGGCAAGGGGAAACAAGTCTAAGGCACGACAACGCACGCTAGGCAATCCACGGCAAGGCAAGGAAAGGGTAACGCATGGGAAAGCACGGTCAGGGGAGGCAAGGCTAAGGCACGACAACGCAAGGCTTGGCAATGCACGGAAGGCAAGCAAAGAGTAACGGAAGGTAAGGAAGGCAAGGGAAAGCAAAGAAAGACAAGTGTAACGGAAGGAACGGCACGGCAAGGGGAAACAAGGCTAAGGCAGACAACGCACGCTAGGTAATGCAAGGCAAGGCAAGGAAAGGGTAACGCATGGGAAAGCACGGTCAGGCGAGGCAAGGCTAAGGAAAGCCAACGCAAGGCTAGGCAATGCACGGAAAGCAAGCAAGGAGTAACGGAATGCAAGGAAGGAATGGGAAAGCAAGGGAAGGCAAGGGTAACGGAAGGAACGGCACGGCAAGGGGTAACAAGGCTAAGGCACGACAACACACGGCTAGGAAATGCACGGCAAGGCTAGGAAAGGGTAACGCAAGGCAAGGCACAGTGAGGCTAGGCAAGGTTAATGCACGACAACGCAAGGCTAGGCAATGCACGACAATGCAAGGAAAGCTTAAAGCAAAGGAAGGCACGGTCAGGCGAGATAAGGCTAAGGCATGACAACGCAAGGCTAGGCAATGCACGGAAGGCAAGCAAAGAGTAACGGAAGGTAAGGAAGGCAAGGGAAAGCAAGGAAAGGCAATGGTAACGGAAGGAACGGCACGGCAAGGGGAAACAAGGCTAAGGCACGACAACGCACGCTAGGCAATGCACGGCAAGGCAAGGAAAGGGTAACGAATGGGAAAGCACGGTCAGGCGAGGCAAGGCTAAGGCACGACAACCCAAGGCTAGGCAATGCACGGAAGGCAAGCAAAGAGTAACGGAAGGTAAGGAAGGAAAGGGAAAGCAAAGAAAGGCAAGTGTAACGGAAGGAACGGCACGGCAAGGGGAAACAAGGCTAAGGCATGACAAGGCACGGCTAGGCAATGCACGGCAAGGCAAGCAAAGGGTAACGCAAGGAAAGGCACGGTGAGGCTAGGCAAGGCTAATGCACGAAAACGCAAGGCTAGGCGATGCACGACAATGCAAGGAAAGCTTAAAGCAAAGGAAGGCAAGGTCAGGCGAGATAAGGCTAAGGCACGACAACGCAAGGCTAGGAAATTCAGGGAAGGCAAGCAAAGAGTAACGGAAGGTAAGCAAGGCAAGGAAAAGGAAGGAAAGGCCAGGGTAACGGAAGGAACGGCACGGCAAGGGGAAACAAGTCTAAGGCACGACACCGAACGCTAGGCAATGAACGGCAAGGCAAGGAAAGGGTAACGCATTTGAAAGCACGGTCAGGCGAGGCAACGCTAAGGCACGACAACGCAAGGCTAGGCAATGCACGGAAGGCAAGGAAAGAGTAACGGAAGGTAAGGAAGGCAAGGGAAAGCCAGGAAAGTCAAGTGTAATGGAAGGAACGGCACGGCAAGGGGAAACAAGGCTAAGGCACGACAACGCACGCTAGGCAATGCACGACAAGGCAAGGAAAGGGTAACGCATGGGAAAGCACGGTCAGGCGAGGCAAGGCTAGGCAATGCACGGAAGGCAAGCAAAGAGTAACGGAAGGTAAGGAAGGCAAGGGAAAGGAAGGAACGGCACGGCAAGGGGAAACAAGGCTAAGGCACGACAACGCACGCTAGGCAATGCACGGCAAGGCAAGGAAAGGGTAACGCATGGGAAAGCACGGTCAGGCGAGGCAAGCCTAAGGCATGACAACGCAAGGGTAGGCAATGCACGGAAAGCAAGCAAAGAGTAACGGAACGCAAGGAAGGCAAGGGAAAGCAAGGGAAGGCAAGGGTAACGGAAGGAACGGCACGGCAAGGGGTAACAAGGCTAAGGCACGACAACGCAGGGCTAGACAATGCACGGCAAGGCAAGGAAAGAGTAACGGAAGGAAAGGAAGGCAAGGCAAAGCCAGGCAAGGCAAGTGTAACAAAAGGCACGCAACGGCAAGGGGAAACAAGGCTAAGGCACGACAACACACGGCTAGGAAATGCACGGCAATGCAAGGAAAGGGTAACGGAAGGCAAGGCACGGTGAGGCTAGGCAAGGCTAATGCACGGCAACGAAAGGCTAGGCAATGCACGACAATGCAAGTAAAGCTTAAAGCAAAGGAAGGCACGGTCAGGCGAGATAAGGCTAAGGCACGACAACGCAAGGCTAGGCAATGCAGGGAAGGCAAGCAAAGAGTAACGGAAGGTAAGGAAGGCAAGGGAAAGCAAGGAAAGGCAATGGTAACGGAAGGAACGGCACGGCAAGGGGAAACAAGTCTAAGGCACGACAACGCACGCTAGGCAATGCACGGCAAGGCAAGGAAAGGGTAACGCATGGGAAAGCACGGTCAGGGGAGGCAAGGCTAAGGCACGACAACGCAAGGCTTGGCAATGCACGGAAGGCAAGCAAAGAGTAACGGAAGGTAAGGAAGGCAAGGGAAAGCAAAGAAAGGCAAGTGTAACGGAAGGAACGGCACGGCAAGGGGAAACAAGGCTAAGGCACGACAACGCACGCTAGGCAATGCACGGCAAGGCAAGGAAAGGGTAACGCATGGGAAAGCACGGTCAGGCGAGGCAAGGCTAAGGAAAGCCAACGCAAGGCTAGGCAATGCACGGAAAGCAAGCAAGGAGTAACGGAATGCAAGGACGGAAAGGGAAAGCAAGGCAAGGCAAGGGTAACGGAAGGAACGGCACGGCAAGGGTTAACAAGGCTAAGGCACGACAACACACGGCTAGGAAATGCACGGCAAGGCAAGGAAAGGGTAACGCAAGGCAAGGCACGGTGAGCCTAGGCAAGGTTAATGCACGACAACGCAAGGCTAGGCAATGCACGACAATGCAAGGAAAGCTTAAAGGAAAGGAAGGCACGGTCAGGCGAGATAAGGCTAAGGCACGACAAAGCAAGGCTAGGCAATGCACGGAAGGCAAGCAAAGAGTAACGGAAGGTAAGGAAGGCAAGGGAAAGCAAGGAAAGGCAATGGTAACGGAAGGAACGGCACGGCAAGGGGAAACAAGTCTAAGGCACGACACTGAACGCTAGGCAATGCACGGCAAGGCAAGGAAAGGGTAACGCATGGGAAAGCACGGTCAGGCGAGGCAAGGCTAAGGCACGACAACGCAAGGCTAGGCAATGCACGGAAAGCAAGCAAAGAGTAACGGAACGCAAGGAAGGACAAGGGAAAGCAAGGGAAGGCAAGGGTAACGGGAGGAACCGCACGGCAAGGGGTAACAAGGCTAAGGCACGGCAACGCAGGAATAGGCAATGCAAGGCAAGGCAAGGAAACGGTAACGCAGGGGAAGGCACGGTCAGGTGAGGCAAGGATAAGGCACGACAATGCAAGGCTAGGCAATGCACGGCAAGGAAAGGAAAGAGTAACGGAAGGAAAGGAAGGCAAGTAAAAGCCAGGCAAGGCAAGTGTATCAAAAGGGACGCCACGGCAAGGGGAAACAAGGCTAAGGCACGACAACGCACGGCTAGGCAATGCACGGCAAGGCAAGGAAAGGGTAACGCAAGGCAAGGCACGGTGAGGCTAGGCAAGGCTAATGCACGAAAACGCAAGGCTAGGCAATGCACGACAATGCAAGGAAAGCTTAAAGCAAAGGAAGGCAAGGTCAGGCGAGATAAGGCAAAGGCACGACAACGCAAAGCTAGGCAATTCAGGGAAGGCAAGCAAAGAGTAACGGAAGGTAAGCAAGGCAAGGAAAAGCAAGGAAAGGCAATGGTAACGGAAGGAACGGCACGGCAAGGGGAAACAAGTCTAAGGCACGACACCGAACGCTAGGCAATGAACGGCAAGGCAAGGAAAGGGTAACGCATGGGAAAGCACGGTCAGGCGAGGCAAGGCTAAGGCACGACAACGCAAGGCTAGGCAATGCACGGAAAGCAAGCAAAGAGTAACGGAACGCAAGGAAGGCAAGGGAAAGCAAGGGAAGGCAAGGGTAACGGAAGGAACGGCACGGCAAGGGGAAACAAGGCTAAGGCACGACAACGCACGCTAGGCAATGCACGGCAAGGCAAGGAAAGGGTAACGCAGGGGAAAGCACGGTCAGGTGAGGCAAGGATAAGGCACGAAAATGCAAGGCTAGGCAATGCACGGCAAGGCAAGGAAAGAGTAACGGAAGGAAAGGAAGGCAAGGCAAAGCCAGGCAAGGCAAGTGTAACAAAAGGCACGCAACGGCAAGGGGAAACAAGGCTAAGGCACGACAACACACGGCTAGGAAATGCACGGCAATGCAAGGAAAGGGTAACGGAAGGCAAGGCACGGTGAGGCTAGGCAAGGCTAATGCACGGCAACGCAAGGCTAGGCAATGCACGACAATGCAAGTAAAGCTTAAAGCAAAGGAAGGCACGGTCAGGCGAGATAAGGCTAAGGCACGACAACGCAAGGCTAGGCAATGCAGGGAAGGCAAGCAAAGAGTAACGGAAGGTAAGGAAGGCAAGGGAAAGCAAGGAAAGGCAATGGTAACGGAAGGAACGGCACGGCAAGGGGAAACAAGTCTAAGGCACGACAACGCACGCTAGGCAATGCACGGCAAGGCAAGGAAAGGGTAACGCATGGGAAAGCACGGTCAGGGGAGGCAAGGCTAAGGCACGACAACGCAAGGCTTGGCAATGCACGGAAGGCAAGCAAAGAGTAACGGAAGGTAAGGAAGGCAAGGGAAAGCAAAGAAAGGCAAGTGTAACGGAAGGAACGGCACGGCAAGGGGAAACAAGGCTAAGGCACGACAACGCACGCTAGGCAATGCACGGCAAGGCAAGGAAAGGGTAACGCATGGGAAAGCAC
The DNA here is from genome assembly GCF_037893015.1 of Macrotis lagotis. Lineage (NCBI taxonomy): Eukaryota > Metazoa > Chordata > Mammalia > Peramelemorphia > Peramelidae > Macrotis > Macrotis lagotis. Next base: position 343,435 of record NW_027421978.1, read on the forward strand.
GGTCAGGCGAGGCAAGGCTAAGGAAAGCCAACGCAAGGCTAGGCAATGCACGGAAAGCAAGCAAGGAGTAACGGAATGCAAGGACGGAAAGGGAAAGCAAGGCAAGGCAAGGGTAACGGAAGGAACGGCACGGCAAGGGTTAACAAGGCTAAGGCACGACAACACACGGCTAGGAAATGCACGGCAAGGCAAGGAAAGGGTAACGCAAGGCAAGGCACGGTGAGCCTAGGCAAGGTTAATGCACGACAACGCAAGGCTAGGAAATGCACGACAATGCAAGGAAAGCTTAAAGGAAAGGAAGGCACGGTCAGGCGAGATAAGGCTAAGGCACGACAAAGCAAGGCTAGGCAATGCACGGAAGGCAAGCAAAGAGTAACGGAAGGTAAGGAAGGCAAGGGAAAGCAAGGAAAGGCAATGGTAACGGAAGGAACGGCACGGCAAGGGGAAACAAGTCTAAGGCACGACACTGAACGCTAGGCAATGCACGGCAAGGCAAGGAAAGGGTAACGCATGGGAAAGCACGGTCAGGCGAGGCAAGGCTAAGGCACGACAACGCAAGGCTAGGCAATGCACGGAAAGCAAGCAAAGAGTAACGGAACGCAAGGAAGGACAAGGGAAAGCAAGGGAAGGCAAGGGTAACGGGAGGAACCGCACGGCAAGGGGTAACAAGGCTAAGGCACGGCAACGCAGGGCTAGGCAATGCAAGGCAAGGCAAGGAAAGGGTAACGCAGGGGAAGGCACGGTCAGGTGAGGCAAGGATAAGGCACGACAATGCAAGGCTAGGCAATGCACGGCAAGGCTAGGCAATGCACGGCAAGGCAAGCAAAGAGTAACGGAAGGAAAGGAAGGCAAGGCAAAGCCAGGCAAGGCAAGTGTATCAAAAGGGACGCCACGGCAAGGGGAAACAAGGCTAAGGCACGACAACGCACGGCTAGGCAATGCACGGCAAGGCAAGGAAAGGGTAACGCAAGGCAAGGCACGGTGAGGCTAGGCAAGGCTAATGCACGAAAACGCAAGGCTAGGCAATGCACGACAATGCAAGGAAAGCTTAAAGCAAAGGAAGGCAAGGTCAGGCGAGATAAGGCAAAGGCACGACAACGCAAAGCTAGGCAATTCAGGGAAGGCAAGCAAAGAGTAACGGAAGGTAAGCAAGGCAAGGAAAAGCAAGGAAAGGCAAGGGTAACGGAAGGAACGGCACGGCAAGGGGAAACAAGTCTAAGGCACGACACCGAACGCTAGGCAATGAACGGCAAGGCAAGGAAAGGGTAACGCATGGGAAAGCACGGTCAGGCGAGGCAAGGCTAAGGCACGACAACGCAAGGCTAGGCAATGCACGGAAGGCAAGCAAAGAGTAACGGAAGGTAAGGAAGGCAAGGGAAAGGAAGGAACGGCACGGCAATGGGAAACAAGGCTAAGGCACGACAACGCAGGGCTAGGCAATGCACGGCAAGGCAAGGAAAGAGTAACGGAAGGAAAGGAAGGCAAGGGAAATGAAGGAACGGGACGGCAAGGGGAAAGAAGGCTAAGGCACGACAACGCACGCTAGGCAATGCACGGCAAGGCAAGGAAAGGGTAACGCATGGGAAAGCATGGTCAGGCGAGGCAAGCCTAAGGCATGACAACGCAAGGCTAGGCAATGCACGGAAAGCAAGCAAAGAGTAACGGAACGCAAGGAAGGCAAGGGAAAGCAAGGGAAGGCAAGGGTAACGGAAGGAACGGCACGGCAAGGGGTAACAAGGCTAAGGCACGACAACGCAGGGCTAGGCAATGCACGGCAAGGCAAGGAAAGGGTAACGCATGGGAAAGCACGGTCAGGCGAGGCAAGGCTAAGGCACGACAACGCAAGGCTAGGCAATGCACGGAAAGCAAGCAAAGAGTAACGGAACGCAAGGAAGGCAAGGGAAAGCAAGGGAAGGCAAGGGTAACGGAAGGAACGGCACGGCAAGGGGAAACAAGGCTAAGGCACGACAACGAATGGCTAGGCAATGCACGGCAAGGCAAGGAAAGGGTAACGCAGGGGAAGGCACGGTCAGGTGAGGCAAGGATAAGGCACGACAATGCAAGGCTAGGCAATGCACGGCAAGGCAAGGAAAGAGTAACGGAAGGAAAGGAAGGCAAGGCAAAGCCAGGCAAGGCAAGTGTAACAAAAGGCACGCAACGGCAAGGGGAAACAAGGCTAAGGCACGAAAACACACGGCTAGGAAATGCACGGCAAGGCAAGGAAAGGGTAACGCAAGGCAAGGCACGGTGAGGCTAGGCAAGGCTAATGCACGACAACGCAAGGCTAGGCAATGCACGACAATGCAAGTAAAGCTTAAAGCAAAGGAAGGCACGGCCAGAAGAGATAAGGCTAAGGCACGACAACGCAAGGCCGGGCAATGCAGGGAAGGCAAGGAAAGAGTAACGGAAGGTAAGGATAGCAAAGGAAAGCAAGGAAAGGCAATGGTAACGGAAGGAACGGCACGGCAAGGGGAAACAAGTCTAAGGCACGACAACGCACGCTAGGCAATGCACGGCAAGGGAAGGAAAGGGTAACGCATGGGAAAGCAAGTTCAGGCGAGGCAAGGCTAAGGCACGACAACGCAAGGCTAGGCAATGCACGGAAGGCAAGCAAAGAGTAACGGAAGGTAAGGAAGGCAAGGGAAAGCAAAGAAAGGCAAGTGTAACGGAAGGAACTGCACGGCAAGGGGAAACAAGGCTAAGGCACGACACCGAACGCTAGGCAATGAACGGCAAGGCAAGGAAAGGGTAACGCATGGGAAAGCACGGTCAGGCGAGGCAAGGCTAGGCAATGCACGGAAGGCAAGCAAAGAGTAACGGAAGGTAAGGAAGGCAAGGGAAAGCAAGGAAAGGCAAGTGTAACGGAAGGAACGGCACGGCAAGGGGAAACAAGGCTAAGGCACGACAACGCACGGCTAGGCAATGCACGGCAAGGCAAGGAAAGGGTAACGCATGGGAAAGCACGGTCAGGCGAGGCAAGGCTAAGGCATGAGAACGCAAGGCTAGGCAGTGCACGGCAAGGCAAGGAAAGAGTAACGGAAGGAAAGGAAGGCAAGGCAAAGCCAGGCAAGGCAAGTGTAACAAAAGGCACGCCACGGCAAGGGGAAACAAGGCTAAGGCACGACAACGCACGGCTAGGCAATGCACGGAAAGGCAAGGAAAGGGTAACGCAAGGCAAGGCACGGTGAGGCTAGGCAAGGCTAATGCACGACAACGCAAGGCTAGGCAATGCACGACAATGCAAGGAAAGCTTAAAGCAAAGGAAGGCACGGTCAGGCGAGATAAGGCTAAGGCTCGACAACGCAAGGCTAGGCAATGCACGGAAGGCAAGCAAAGAGTAACGGAAGGTAAGGAAGGCAAGGGAAGGCAAGGGAAAGGAAGGAACGGCACGGCAAGGGGAAACAAGGCTAAGGCACGACAACGCAAGGCTAGGCAATGCACGGCAAGGCAAGGAAAGAGTAACGGAAGGAAAGGAAGGCAAGGCAAAGGCAGGCAAGGCAAGTGTAACAAAAGGCACGCAACGGCAAGGGGAAACAAGGCTAAGGCACGACAACACACGGCTAGGAAATGCACGGCAAGGCAAGGAAAGGGTAACGCAAGGCAAGGCACGGTGAGGCTAGGCAAGGCTAATGCACGACAACGCAAGGCTAGGCAATGCACGACAATGCAAGTAAAGCTTAAAGCAAAGGCAGGCACGGTCAGGCGAGATAAGGCTAAGGCACGACAACGCAAGGCTAGGCAATGCAGGGAAGGCAAGCAAAGAGTAACGGAAGGTAAGGAAGGCAAGGGAAAGCAAGGAAAGGCAATGGTAACGGAAGGAACGGCACGGCAAGGGGAAACAAGGCTAAGGCACGACAACGCAAGGCTAGGCAATGCAGGGAAGGGAAGCAAAGAGTAACGGAAGGTAAGCAAGGCAAGGAAAAGCAAGGAAAGGCAAGGGTAACGGAAGGAACTGCACAGCAAGGGGAAACAAGGCTAAGGCACGGCAACTCAGGCTGGACAATGCACGGCAAGGCAAGGAAAGGGTAACGCATGGGAAAGCACGGTGAGGCTAGGCAAGGCTAATGCACGAAAACGCAAGGCTAGGCAATTCAGGGAAGGCAAGCAAAGAGTAACGGAAGGTAAGCAAGGCAAGGAAAAGCAAGGAAAGGCAAGGGTAACGGAAGGAACGGCACGGCATGGGGAAACAAGTCTAAGGCACGACACCGAACGCTAGGCAATGAACGGCAAGGCAAGGAAAGGGTAACGCATGGGAAAGCACGGTCAGGCGAGGCAAGGCTAAGGCACGACAACGCAAGGCTAGGCAATGCACGGAAGGCAAGCAAAGAGTAACGGAAGGTAAGGAAGGCAAGGGAAAGGAAGGAACGGGACGGCAAGGGGAAACAAGGCTAAGCCACGACAACGCACGCTAGGCAATGCACGGCAAGGCAAGGAAAGGGTAACGCATGGGAAAGCATGGTCAGGCGAGGCAAGGCTAAGGCATCACAACGCAAGGCTAGGCAATGCACGGAAAGCAAGCAAAGAGTAACGGAACGCAAGGAAGGCAAGGGAAAGCAAGGGAAGGCAAGGGTAACGGAAGGAACGGCACGGCAAGGGGTAACAAGGCTAAGGCACGGCAACGCAGGGCTAGGCAATGCACGGCAAGGCAAGGAAAGAGTAACGGAAGGAAAGGAAGGCAAGGCAAAGCCAGGCAAGGCAAGTGTAACAAAAGGCACGCAACGGCAAGGGGAAACAAGGCTAAGGCACGACAACACACGGCTAGGAAATGCACGGGAATGCAAGGAAAGGGTAACGGAAGGCAAGGCACGGTGAGGCTAGGCAAGGCTAATGCACGGCAACGCAAGGCTAGGCAATGCACGACAATGCAAGTAAAGCTTAAAGCAAAGGAAGGCACGGTCAGGCGAGATAACGCTAAGGCACGACAACGCAAGGCTAGGCAATGCAGGGAAGGCAAGCAAAGAGTAACGGAAGGTAAGGAAGGCAAGGGAAAGCAAAGAAAGGCAAGTGTAACGGAAGGAACGGCACGGCAAGGGGAAACAAGTCTAAGGCACGACAACGCACGCTAGGCAATGCACGGCAAGGCAAGGAAAGGGTAACGCATGGGAAAGCACGGTCAGGGGAGGCAAGGCTAAGGCACGACAACGCAAGGCTTGGCAATGCACGGAAGGCAAGCAAAGAGTAACGGAAGGTAAGGAAGGCAAGGGAAAGCAAAGAAAGGCAAGTGTAACGGAAGGAACGGCACGGCAAGGGGAAACAAGGCTAAGGCACGACAACGCACGCTAGGCAATGCACGGCAAGGCAAGGAAAGGGTAACGCATGGGAAAGCACGGTTAGGCGAGGCAAGGCTAAGGAAAGCCAACGCAAGGCTAGGCAATGCACGGAAAACAAGCAAGGAGTAACGGAATGCAAGGAAGGAAAGGGAAAGCAAGGCAAGGCAAGGGTAACGGAAGGAACGGCACGGCAAGGGTTAACAAGGCTAAGGCACGACAACACACGGCTAGGAAATGCACGGCAAGGCAAGGAAAGGGTAACGCACGGCAAGGCACGGTGAGCATAGGCAAGGTTAATGCACGACAACGCAAGGCTAGGCAATGCACGACAATGCAAGTTAAGTTTAAAGGAAAGGAAGGCACGGTCAGGCGAGATAAAGCTAAGGCACGACAAAGCAAGGCTAGGCAATGCACGGGAGGCAAGCAAAGAGTAACGGAAGGTAAGGAAGGCAAGGGAAAGCAAGGAAAGGCAATGGTAACGGAAGGAACGGCACGGCAAGGGGAAACAAGTCTAAGGCACGACACTGAACGCTAGGCAATGCACGGCAAGGCAAGGAAAGGGTAACGCATGGGAAAGCACGGTCAGGCGAGGCCAGGCTAAGGCACGACAACGCAAGGCCAGGCAATGCACGGAAAGCAAGCAAAGAGTAACGGAACGCAAGGAAGGCAAGGGAAAGCAAGGGTAGGCAAGGGTAACGGGAGGAACGGCACGGCAAGGGGTAACAAGGCTAAGGCACGGCAACGCAGGGCTAGGCAATGCAAGGCAAGGCAAGGAAACGGTAACCCAGGGGAAGGCACGGTCAGGTGAGGCAAGGATAAGGCACGACAATGCAAGGCTAGGCAATGCACGGCAAGGCAAGGAAAGAGTAACGGAAGGAAAGGAAGGCAAGTAAAAGCCAGGCAAGGCAAGTGTAACAAAAGGGACGCTACGGCAAGGGGAAACAAGGCTAAGGCACGACAACGCAAGGCTAGGCAATGCACGCCAAGGCAAGGAAAGGGTAACGCAAGGCAAGGCACGGTGAGGCTAGGCAAGGCTAATGCACGAAAACGCAAGGCTAGGCAATGCACGACAATGCAAGGAAAGCTTAAAGCAAAGGAAGGCAAGGTCAGGCGAGATAAGGCAAAGGCACGACAACGCAAGGCTAGGCAATTCAGGGAAGGCAAGCAAAGAGTAACGGAAGGTAAGCAAGGCGTGGAAAAGCAAGGAAAGGCAAGGGTAACGGAAGGAACGGCACGGCAAGGGGAAACAAGTCTAAGGCACGACACCGAACGCTAGGCAATGCACGGCAAGGCAAGGAAAGGGTAACGCATGGGAAAGCACGGTCAGGCGAGGCAAGGCTAAGGCACGACAACGCAAGGCTAGGCAATGCACGGAAGGCAAGCAAAGAGTAACGGAAGGTAAGGAAGTCAATGGAAAGGAAGGAAACGCACGGCAATGGGAAACAAGGCTAAGGCACGACAACGCAGGGCTAGGCAATGCACGGCAAGGCAAGGAAAGAGTAACGGAAGGAAAGGAAGGCAAGGGAAATGAAGGAACGGGACGGCAAGGGGAAACAAGGCTAAGGCACGACAACGCACGCTAGGCAATGCACGGCAAGGGAAGGAAAGGGTAACGCATGGGAAAGCAAGTTCAGGCGAGGCAAGGCTAAGGCATGACAACGCAAGGCTAGGCAATGCACGGAAAGCAAGCAAAGAGTAACGGAACGCAAGGAAGGCAAGGGAAAGCAAGGGAAGGCAAGGGTAACGGAAGGAACGGCACGGCAAGGGGTAACAAGGCTAAGGCACGACAACGCAGGGCTAGGCAATGAACGGCAAGGCAAGGAAAGGGTAACGCATGGAAAGCACGGTCAGGCGAGGCAAGGCTAGGCAATGCACGGAAGGCAAGCAAAGAGTAACGGAAGGTAAGGAAGGCAAGGAAAAGCAAGGAAAGGCAAGGGTAACGGAAGGAACGGCACGGCAAGGGGAAACAAGGCTAAGGCACGACAACGCACGCTAGGCAATGCACGGCAAGGCAAGGAAAGGGTAACGCATGGGAAAGCAAGTTCAGGCGAGGCAAGGCAAAGGCACGACAACGCAAGGCTAGGCAATGCACGGAAGGCAAGCAAAGAGTAACGGAAGGTAAGGAAGGCAAGGGAAAGCAAAGAAAGGCAAGTGTAACGGAAGGATCTGCACGGCAAGGGGAAACAAGGCTAAGGCACGACAACGCACGCTAGGCAATGCACGGCAAGGCAAGGAAAGGGTAACGCATGGGAAAGCACGGTCAGGCGAGGCAAGGCTAGGCAATGCACGGAAGGCAAGCAAAGAGTAACGGAAGGTAAGGAAGGCAAGGGAAAGCAAGGAAAGGCAAGTGTAATGGAAGGAACGGCACGGCAAGGGGAAAAAAGGCTAAGGCACGACAACGCACGCTAGGCAATGCACGGCAAGGCAAGGAAAGGGTAACGCATGGGAAAGCACGGTCAGGCGAGGCAAGGCTAAGGCATGACAACGCAAGGCTAGGCAATGCGCGGAAAGCAAGCAAAGTGTAACGGAACGCAAGGAAGGCAAGGGAAAGCAAGGGAAGGCAAGGGTAACGGAAGGAACGGCACGGCAAGGGGTAAGAAGGCTAAGGCACGACAACGCAGGGCTAGGCAATGCACGGCAAGGCAAGGAAAGGGTAACGCAGGGGAAGGCACGGTCAGGTGAGGCAAGGATAAGGCACGACAATGCAAGGCTAGGCAATGCACGGCAAGGCAAGGAAAGAGTAACGGAAGGAAAGGAAGGCAAGGGAAAGCCAGGCAAGGCAAGTGTAACAAAAGGCACGCAACGGCAAGGGGAAACAAGGCTAAGGCACGACAACACACGGATAGGAAATGCACGTCAAGGCAAGCAAAGGGTAACGCAAGGCAAGGCACGGTGAGGCTAGGCAAGGCTAATGCACGAAAACGCAAGGCTAGGCAATGCACGACAATGCAAGGAAAGCTTAAAGCAAAGGAAGGCAAGGTCAGGCGAGATAAGGCAAAGGCACGACAACACAAGGCTAGGCAATTCAGGGAAGGCAAGCAAAGAGTAACGGAAGGTAAGCAAGGCAAGGAAAAGCAAGGAAAGGCAAGGGTAACGGAAGGAACGGCACGGCAAGGGGAAACAAGTCTAAGGCACGACACCGAACGCTAGGCAATGAACGGCAAGGCAAGGAAAGGGTAACGCATGGGAAAGCACGGTCAGGCGAGGCAAGGCTAAGGCACGACAACGCAAGGCTAGGCAATGCACGGAAGGCAAGCAAAGAGTAACGGAAGGTAAGGAAGCCAAGGGAAAGGAAGGAACGGCACGGCAAGGGGAAACAAGGCTAAGGCACGACAACGCAGGGCTAGGCAATGCACGGCAAGGCAAGGAAAGAGTAACGGAAGGAAAGGAAGGCAAGGCAAAGGCAGGCAAGGTAAGTGTAACAAAAGGCACGCAACGGCAAGGGGAAACAAGGCTAAGGCACGACAACACACGGCTAGGAAATGCACGGCAAGGCAAGGAAAGGGTAACGGAAGGCAAGGCACGGTGAGGCTAGGCAAGGCTAATGCACGACAACGCAAGGCTAGGCAATGCACGACAATGCAAGTAAAGCTTAAAGCAAAGGAAGGCACGGTCAGGCGAGATAAGGCTAAGGCACGACAACGCAAGGCTACGCAATGCAGGGAAGGGAAGCAAAGAGTAACGGAAGGTAAGCAAGGCAAGGAAAAGCAAGGAAAGGCAAGGGTAACGGAAGGAACTGCACGGCAAGGGGAAACAAGGCTAAGGCACGGCAACGCAGGCTGGGCAATGCACGGCAAGGCAAGGAAAGGGTAACGCATGGGAAAACACGGTCAGGCGAGGCAAGGCTAAGGCACGACAACGCAAGGCTAGGCAATGCACGGAAGGCAAGCAAAGAGAAACGGAAGGTAAGGAAGGCAAGGGAAAGCAAAGAAAGGCAAGTGTAACGGAAGGACCTGCACGGCAAGGGGAAACAAGGCTAAGGCACGACAACGCACGGCTAGGTAATGCATGGCAAGGCAAGCAAAGGGTAACGCAAGGCAAGGCACGGTGAGGCTAGGCAAGGCTAATGCACGAAAACGCAAGGCTAGGCAATGCACGACAATGCAAGGAAAGCTTAAAGCAAAGGAAGGCAAGGTCAGGCGAGAGAAGGCAAAGGCACGACAACGCAAGGCTAGGCAATTCAGGGAAGGCAAGCAAAGAGTAACGGAAGGTAAGCAAGGCAAGGAAAAGCAAGGAAAGGCAAGGGTAACGGAAGGAACGGCACGGCAAGGGGGAACAAGTCTAAGGCACGACACCGAACGCTAGGCAATGAACGGCAAGGCAAGGAAAGGGTAACGCATGCGAAAGCACGGTCAGGCGAGGCAAGGCTAAGGCACGACAACGCAAGGCTAGGCAATGCACGGAAGGCAAGCAAAGAGTAACGGAAGATAAGGAAGGCAAGGGAAAGCAAGGAACGGCACGGCAAGGGGAAACAAGGCTAAGGCACGACAACGCAGGGCTAGGCAATGCACGGCAAGGCAAGGAAAGAGTAACGGAAGGAAAGGAAGGCAAGGGTAACGGAAGGAACGGCACGGCAAGGGGAAACAAGGCTAAGGCACGACAACGCACGCTAGGCAATGCACGGCAAGGCAAGGAAAGGGTAACGCATGGGAAAGCATGGTCAGGCGAGGCAAGCCTAAGGCATGACAACGCAAGGCTAGGCAATGCACGGAAAGCAAGCAAAGAGTAACGGAACGCAAGGAAGGCAAGGGAAAGCAAGGGAAGGAAAGGGTAACGGAAGAAACGGCACGGCAAGGGGTAACAAGGCTAAGCCACGACAACGCAGGGCTAGGCAATGCACGGCAAGGCAAGGAAAGAGTAACGGAAGGAAAGGAAGGCAAGGCAAAGCCAGGCAAGGCAAGTGTAACAAAAGGCACGCAACGGCAAGGGGAAACAAGGCTAAGGCACGACAACACACGGCTAGGAAATGCACGGCAATGCAAGGAAAGGGTAACGGAAGGCAAGGCACGGTGAGGCTAGGCAAGGCTAATGCACGGCAACGCAAGGCTAGGCAATGCACGACAATGCAAGTAACGCTTAAAGCAAAGGAAGGCACGGTCAGGCGAGATAAGGCTAAGGCACGACAACGCAAGGCTAGGCAATGCAGGGAAGGCAAGCAAAGGGTAACGGAAGGTAAGGAAGGCAAGGGAAAGCAAGGAAAGGCAATGGTAACGGAAGGAACGGCACGGCAAGGGGAAACAAGTCTAAGGCACGACAACGCACGCTAGGCAATGCACGGCAAGGCAAGGAAAGGGTAACACATGGGAAAGCACGGTCAGGGGAGGCAAGGCTAAGGCACGACAACGCAAGGCTTGGCAATGCACGGAAGGCAAGCAAAGAGTAACGGAAGGTAAGGAAGGCAAGGGAAAGCAAAGAAAGGCAAGTGTAACGGAAGGAACGGCACGGCAAGGGGAAACAAGGCTAAGGCACGACAACGCACGCTAGGCAATGCACGGCAAGGCAAGGAAAGGGTAACGCATGGGAAAGCACGGTCAGGCGAGGCAAGGCTAAGGAAAGCCAACGCAAGGCTAGGCAATGCACGGAAAGCAAGCAAGGAGTAACGGAATGCAAGGAAGGGAAGGGAAAGCAAGGCAAGGCAAGGGTAACGGAAGGAACGGCACGGCAAGGGTTAACAAGGCTAAGGCACGACAACACACGGCTAGGAAATGCACGGCAAGGCAAGGAAAGGGTAACGCAAGGCAAGGCACGGTGAGGCTAGTCAAGGTTAATGCACGACAACGCAAGGCTAGGCAATGCACGACAATGCAAGGAAAGCTTAAAGCAAAGGAAGGCAAGGTCAGGCGAGATAAGGCAAAGGCACGACAACGCAAGGCTAGGCAATTCAGGGACGGCAAGCAAAGAGTAACGGAAGGTAAGCAAGGCAAGGAAAAGCAAGGAAAGGCAAGGGTAACGGAAGGAACGGCACGGCAACGGGAAACAAGTCTAAGGCACGACACCGAACGCTAGGCAATGAACGGCAAGGCAAGGAAAGGGTAACGCATGGGAAAGCACGGTCAGGCGAGGCAAGGCTAAGGCACGACAACCCAAGGCTAGGCAATGCACGGAAGGCAAGCAAAGAGTAACGGAAGGTAAGGAAGGCAAGGGAAAGGAAGGAACGGCACGGCAAGGGGAAACAAGGCTAAGGCACGACAACGCAGGGCTAGGCAATGCACGGCAAGGCAAGGAAAGAGTAACGGAAGGAAAGGAAGGCAAGGCAAAGGCAGGCAAGGCAAGTGTAACAAAAGGCACGCAACGGCAAGGGGAAACAAGGCTAAGGCACGACAACACACGGCTAGGAAATGCACGGCAAGGCAAGGAAAGGGTAACGGAAGGCAAGGCACGGTGAGGCTAGGCAAGGCTAATGCACGACAACGCAAGGCTAGGCAATGCACGACAATGCAAGGAAAGCTTAAAGCAAAGGAAGGCACGGTCAGGCGAGATAAGGCTAAGTCACGACAACGCAAGGCTAGGCAATGCACGGAAGGCAACCAAAGAGTAACGGAAGGTAAGGAAGGCAAGGGAAAGCAAGGAAAGGCAATGGTAACGGAAGGAACGGCACGGCAAGGGGAAACAAGGCTAAGGCACGACAACGCACGCTAGGCAATGCACGGCAAGGCAAGGAAAGGGTAACGAATGGGAAAGCACGGTCAGGCGAGGCAAGGCTAAGGCACGACAACCCAAGGCTAGGCAATGCACGGAAGGCAAGCAAAGAGTAACGGAAGGTAAGGAAGGAAAGGGAAAGCAAAGAAAGGCAAGTGTAACGGAAGGAACGGCACGGCAAGGGGAAACAAGGCTAAGGCACGACAAGGCACGGCTAGGCAATGCATGGCAAGGCAAGGAAAGGGTAACGCATTTGAAGGCACGGTGAGGCTAGGCAAGGCTAATGCACGAAAACGCAAGGCTAGGCGATGCACGACAATGCAAGGAAAGCTTAAAGCAAAGGAAGGCAAGGTCAGGCGAGATAAGGCTAAGGCACGACAACGCAAGGCTAGGAAATTCAGGGAAGGCAAGCAAAGAGTAACGGAAGGTAAGCAAGGCAAGGAAAAGGAAGGAAAGGCCAGGGTAACGGAAGGAACGGCACGGCAAGGGGAAACAAGGCTAAGGCACGACAACGCACGGCTAGGCAATGCACGGCAAGGCAAGGAAAGGGTAACGCATGGGAAAGCACGGTCAGGCGAGGCAAGGCTAAGGCATGAAAACGCAAGGCTAGGCAATGCACGGAAAGCAAGCAAAGAGTAACGGAACGCAAGGAAGGCAAGGGAAAGCAAGGGAAGGCAAGGGTAACGGAAGGAACTGCACGGCAAGGGGAAACAAGGCTAAGGCACGGCAACGCAGGCTGGGCAATGCACGGCAAGGCAAGGAAAGGGTAACGCATGGGAAAGCACGTTCATGCGAGGCAATGCTAAGGCACGACAACGCAAGGCTAGGCAATGCACGGAAGGCAAGCAAAGAGAAACGGAAGGTAAGGAAGGCAAGGGAAAGCAAAGAATGGCAAGTGTAACGGAAGGACCTGCACGGCAAGGGGAAACAAGGCTAAGGCACGACAACGCACGGCTAGGTAATGCACGGCAAGGCAAGCAAAGGGTAACGCAAGGCAAGGCACGGTGAGGCTAGGCAAGGCTAATGCACGAAAACGCAAGGCTAGGCAATGCACGACAATGCAAGGAAAGTTTAAAGCAAAGGAAGGCAAGGTCAGGCGAGATAAGGCAAAGGCACGACAACACAAGGCTAGGCAATTCAGGGAAGGCAAGAAAAGAGTAACGGAAGGTAAGCAAGGCAAGGAAAAGCAAGGAAAGGCAAGGGTAACGGAAGGAACGGCACGGCAAGGGGAAACAAGTCTAAGGCACGACACCGAACGCTAGGCAATGCACGGCAAGGCAAGGAAAGGGTAACGCAAGGCAAGGCACGGTCAGGCGAGGCAAGGCTAACGCACGACAACGCAAGGCTAGGCAATGCACGGAAGGCAAGCAAAGAGTAACGGAAGGTAAGGAAGCCAAGGGAAAGGAAGGAACGGCACGGCAAGGGGAAACAAGGCTAAGGCACGACAACGCAGGGCTAGGCAATGCACGGCAAGGCAAGGAAAGAGTAACGGAAGGAAAGGAAGGCAAGGCAAAGGCAGGCAAGGTAAGTGTAACAAAAGGCACGCAACGGCAAGGGGAAACAAGGCTAAGGCACGACAACACACGGCTAGGAAATGCACGGCAAGGCAAGGAAAGGGTAACGGAAGGCAAGGCACGGTGAGGCTAGGCAAGGCTAATGCACGACAACGCAAGGCTAGGCAATGCACGACAATGCAAGTAAAGCTTAAAGCAAAGGAAGGCACGGTCAGGCGAGATAAGGCTAAGGCACGACAACGCAAGGCTAAGCAATGCAGGGAAGGGAAGCAAAGAGTAACGGAAGGTAAGCAAGGCAAGGAAAAGCAAGGAAAGGCAAGGGTAACGGAAGGAACGGCACGGCAAGGGGAAACAAGGCTAAGGCACGGCAACGCAGGCTGGGCAATGCACGGCAAGGCAAGGAAAGGGTAACGCATGGGAAAGCACGTTCAGGCGAGGCAATGCTAAGGCACGACAACGCAAGGCTAGGCAATGCACGGAAGGCAAGCAAAGAGAAACGGAAGGTAAGGAAGGCAAGGGAAAGCAAAGAAAGGCAAGTGTAACGGAAGGACCTGCACGGCAAGGGGAAACAAGGCTAAGGCACGACAACGCACGGCTAGGTAATGCATGGCAAGGCAAGCAAAGGGTAACGCAAGGCAAGGCACGGTGAGGCTAGGCAAGGCTAATGCACGAAAACGCAAGGCTAGGCAATGCACGACAATGCAAGGAAAGCTTAAAGCAAAGGAAGGCAAGGTCAGGCGAGAGAAGGCAAAGGCACGACAACGCAAGGCTAGGCAATTCAGGGAAGGCAAGCAAAGAGTAACGGAAGGTAAGCAAGGCAAGGAAAAGCAAGGAAAGGCAAGGGTAACGGAAGGAACGGCACGGCAAGGGGAAACAAGTCTAAGGCACGACAACGCACGCTAGGCAATGCACGGCAAGGCAAGGAAAGGGTAACGCATGGGAAAGCACGGTCAGGCGAGGCAATGCTAAGGCACGACAACGCAAGGCTAGGCAATGCACGGAAGGCAAGCAAAGAGTAACGGAAGGTAAGGAAGGCAAGGGAAAGGAAGGAACGGCACGGCAATGGGAAACAAGGCTAAGGCACGACAACGCAGGGCTAGGCAATGCACGGCAAGGCAAGGAAAGAGTACCGGAAGGAAAGGAAGGCAAGGGAAAGGAAGGAACGGGACGGCAAGGCGAAACAAGGCTAAGGCACGACAACGCACGCTAGGCAATGCACGGCAAGGCAAGGAAAGGGTAACGCATGGGAAAGCATGGTCAGGCGAGGCAAGCCTAAGGCATGACAACGCAAGGCTAGGCAATGCACGGAAAGCAAGCAAAGAGTAACGGAACGCAAGGAAGGCAAGGGAAAGCAAGGGAAGGAAAGGGTAACGGAAGGAACGGCACGGCAAGGGGTAACAAGGCTAAGGCACGACAACGCAGGGCTAGGCAATGCACGGCAAGGCAAGGAAAGAGTAACGGAAGGAAAGGAAGGCAAGGCAAAGCCAGGCAAGGCAAGTGTAACAAAAGGCACGCAACGGCAAGGGGAAACAAGGCTAAGGCACGACAACACACGGCTAGGAAATGCACGGCAATGCAAGGAAAGGGTAACGGAAGGCAAGGCACGGTGAGGCTAGGCAAGGCTAATGCACGGCAACGCAAGGGTAGGCAATGCACGACAATGCAAGTAACGCTTAAAGCAAAGGAAGGCACGGTCAGGCGAGATAAGGCTAAGGCACGACAACGCAAGGCTAGGCAATGCAGGGAAGGCAAGCAAAGGGTAACGGAAGGTAAGGAAGGCAAGGGAAAGCAAGGAAAGGCAATGGTAACGGAAGGAACGGCACGGCAAGGGGAAACAAGTCTAAGGCACGACAACGCACGCTAGGCAATGCACGGCAAGGCAAGGAAAGGGTAACGCATGGGAAAGCACGGTCAGGGGAGGCAAGGCTAAGGCACGACAACGCAAGGCTTGGCAATGCACGGAAGGCAAGCAAAGAGTAACGGAAGGTAAGGAAGGCAAGGGAAAGCAAAGAAAGGCAAGTGTAACGGAAGGAACGGCACGGCAAGGGGAAACAAGGCTAAGGCACGACAACGCACGCTAGGCAATGCACGGCAAGGCAAGGAAAGGGTAACGCATGGGAAAGCACGGTCAGGCGAGGCAAGGCTAAGGAAAGCCAACGCAAGGCTAGGCAATGCACGGAAAGCAAGCAAGGAGTAACGGAATGCAAGGAAGGGAAGGGAAAGCAAGGCAAGGCAAGGGTAACGGAAGGAACGGCACGGCAAGGGTTAACAAGGCTAAGGCACGACAACACACGGCTAGGAAATGCACGGCAAGGCAAGGAAAGGGTAACGCAAGGCAAGGCACGGTGAGGCTAGTCAAGGTTAATGCACGACAACGCAAGGCTAGGCAATGCACGACAATGCAAGGAAAGCTTAAAGCAAAGGAAGGCAAGGTCAGGCGAGATAAGGCTAAGGCACGACAACGCAAGGCTAGGCAATTCAGGGACGGCAAGCAAAGAGTAACGGAAGGTAAGCAAGGCAAGGAAAAGCAAGGAAAGGCAAGGGTAACGGAAGGAACGGCACGGCAACGGGAAACAAGTCTAAGGCACGACACCGAACGCTAGGCAATGAACGGCAAGGCAAGGAAAGGGTAACGCATGGGAAAGCACGGTCAGGCGAGGCAAGGCTAAGGCACGACAACCCAAGGCTAGGCAATGCACGGAAGGCAAGCAAAGAGTAACGGAAGGTAAGGAAGGCAAGGGAAAGGAAGGAACGGCACGGCAAGGGGAAACAAGGCTAAGGCACGACAACGCAAGGCTAGGCAATGCACGGCAAGGCAAGGAAAGAGTAACGGAAGGAAAGGAAGGCAAGGCAAAGGCAGGCAAGGCAAGTGTAACAAAAGGCACGCAACGGCAAGGGGAAACAAGGCTAAGGCACGACAACACACGGCTAGGAAATGCACGGCAAGGCAAGGAAAGGGTAACGGAAGGCAAGGCACGGTGAGGCTAGGCAAGGCTAATGCACGACAACGCAAGGCTAGGCAATGCACGACAATGCAAGGAAAGCTTAAAGCAAAGGAAGGCACGGTCAGGCGAGATAAGGCTAAGTCACGACAACGCAAGGCTAGGCAATGCACGGAAGGCAACCAAAGAGTAACGGAAGGTAAGGAAGGCAAGGGAAAGCAAGGAAAGGCAATGGTAACGGAAGGAACGGCACGGCAAGGGGAAACAAGGCTAAGGCACGACAACGCACGCTAGGCAATGCACGGCAAGGCAAGGAAAGGGTAACGAATGGGAAAGCACGGTCAGGCGAGGCAAGGCTAAGGCACGACAACCCAAGGCTAGGCAATGCACGGAAGGCAAGCAAAGAGTAACGGAAGGTAAGGAAGGAAAGGGAAAGCAAAGAAAGGCAAGTGTAACGGAAGGAACGGCACGGCAAGGGGAAACAAGGCTAAGGCACGACAAGGCACGGCTAGGCAATGCACGGCAAGGCAAGCAAAGGGTAACGCAAGGAAAGGCACGGTGAGGCTAGGCAAGGCTAATGCACGAAAACGCAAGGCTAGGCGATGCACGACAATGCAAGGAAAGCTTAAAGCAAAGGAAGGCAAGGTCAGGCGAGATAAGGCTAAGGCACGACAACGCAAGGCTAGGAAATTCAGGGAAGGCAAGCAAAGAGTAACGGAAGGTAAGCAAGGCAAGGAAAAGGAAGGAAAGGCCAGGGTAACGGAAGGAACGGCACGGCAAGGGGAAACAAGTCTAAGGCACGACACCGAAAGCTAGGCAATGAACGGCAAGGCAAGGAAAGGGTAACGCATTTGAAAGCACGGTCAGGCGAGGCAACGCTAAGGCACGACAACGCAAGGCTAGGCAATGCACGGAAATCAAGGAAAGAGTAACGGAAATTAAGGAAGGCAAGGGAAAGGAAGGAAAGGCAAGTGTAACGGAAGGAACGGCACGGCAAGGGGAAACAAGGCTAAGGCACGACAACGCACGGCTAGGCAATGCACGGCAAGGCAAGGAAAGGGTAACGCATGGGAAAGCACGGTCAGGCGATGCAAGGCTAAGGCATGAAAACGCAAGGCTAGGCAATGCACGGAAAGCAAGCAAAGAGTAACGGAACGCAAGGAAGGCAAGGGAAAGCAAGGGAAGGCAAGGGTAACGGAAGGAACTGCACGGCAAGGGGAAACAAGGCTAAGGCACGGCAACGCAGGCTGGGCAATGCACGGCAAGGCAAGGAAAGGGTAACGCATGGGAAAGCACGTTCAGGCGAGGCAATGCTAAGGCACGACAACGCAAGGCTAGGCAATGCACGGAAGGCAAGCAAAGAGAAAGGGAAGGTAAGGAAGGCAAGGGAAAGCAAAGAAAGGCAAGTGTAACGGAAGGACCTGCACGGCAAGGGGAAACAAGGCTAAGGCACGACAACGCACGGCTAGGTAATGCACGGCAAGGCAAGCAAAGGGTAACGCAAGGCAAGGCACGGTGAGGCTAGGCAAGGCTAATGCACGAAATCGCAAGGCTAGGCAATGCACGACAATGCAAGGAAAGCTTAAAGCAAAGGAAGGCAAGGTCAGGCGAGAGAAGGCAAAGGCACGACAACGCAAGGCTAGGCAATTCAGGGAAGGCAAGCAAAGAGTAACGGAAGGTAAGCAAGGCAAGGAAAAGCAAGGAAAGGCAAGGGTAACGGAAGGAACGGCACGGCAAGGGGAAACAAGTCTAAGGCACGACACCGAACGCTAGGCAATGAACGGCAAGGCAAGGAAAGGGTAACGCATGGGAAAGCACGGTCAGGCGAGGCAAGGCTAAGGCACGACAACGCAAGGCTAGGCAATGCACGGAAGGCAAGCAAAGAGTAACGGAAGATAAGGAAGGCAAGGGAAAGGAAGGAAAGGCACGGCAATGCAAGGCTAGGCAATGCACGGCAAGGCAAGGAAAGAGTAACGGAAGGTAAGGAAGGCAAGGGAAAGGAAGGCAAGGGGAAACAAGGCTAAGGCACGACAACGCACGCTAGGCAATGCACGGCAAGGCAAGGAAAGGGTAACGCATGGGAAAGCACGGTCAGGCGAGACAAGCCTAAGGCATGACAACGCAAGGCTAGGCAATGCACGGAAAGCAAGCAAAGAGTAACGGAACGCAAGGAAGGCAAGGAAAAGCAAGGAAAGGCAAGGGTAACGGAAGGAACGGCACGGCAAGGGGTAACAAGGCTAAGGCACGACAACGCAGGGCTAGGCAATGCACGGCAAGGCAAGGAAAGAGTAACGGAAGGAAACGAAGGCAAGGCAAAGCCAGGCAAGGCAAGTGTAACAAAAGGCACGCAACGGCAAGGGGAAACAAGGCTAAGGCACGACAACACACGGCTAGGAAATGCACGGCAATGCAAGGAAAGGGTAACGGAAGGCAAGGCACGGTGAGGCTAGGCAAGGCTAATGCACGGCAACGCAAGGCTAGGCAATGCACGACAATGCAAGTAAAGCATAAAGCAAAGGAAGGCACGGTCAGGCGAGATAAGGCTAAGGCACGGCAACGCAAGGCTAGGCAATGCAGGGAAGGCAAGCAAAGAGTAACGGAAGGTAAGGAAGGCAAGGGAAAGCAAGGAAAGGCAATGGTAACGGAAGGAACGGCACGGCAAGGGGAAACAAGTCTAAGGCACGACAACGCACGCTAGGCAATGCACGGCAAGGCAAGGAAAGGGTAACGCATGGGAAAGCACGGTGAGGGGAGGCAAGGCTAAGGCACGAGAACGCAAGGCTTGGCAATGCACGGAAGGCAAGCAAAGAGTAACGGAAGGTAAGGAAGGCAAGGGAAAGCAAAGAAAGGCAAGTGTAACGGAAGGAACGGCACGGCAAGGGGAAACAAGGCTAAGGCACGGCAACGCACGCTAGGCAATGCACGGCAAGGCAAGGAAAGGGTAACGCATGGGAAAGCACGGTCAGGCGAGGCAAGGCTAAGGAAAGCCAACGCAAGGCTAGGCAATGCACGGAAAGCAAGCAAGGAGTAACGGAATGCAAGGAAGGGAAGGGAAAGCAAGGGAAGGCAAGGGTAACGGAAGGAACGGCACGGCAAGGGGTAACAAGGCTAAGGCACGACAACACACGGCTAGGAAATGCACGGCAAGGCAAGGAAAGGGTAACGCAAGGCAAGGCACGGTGAGGCTAGTCAAGGTTAATGCACGACAACGCAAGGCTAGGCAATGCACGACAATGCAAGGAAAGCTTAAAGCAAAGGAAGGCACGGTCAGGCGAGGCAAGGCTAAGGCACGACAACGCAAGGCTAGGCAATGCACGGAAGGCAAGCAAAGAGTAATGGAAGGTAAGGAAGGCAAGGGAAAGCAAGGAAAGGCAATGGTAACGGAAGGAACGGCACGGCAAGGGGAAACAAGTCTAAGGCACGACACTGAACGCTAGGCAATGCACGGCAAGGCAAGGAAAGGGTAACGCATGGGAAAGCACGGTCAGGCGAGGCAAGGCTAAGGCACGACAACGCAAGGCTAGGCAATGCACGGAAAGCAAGCAAAGAGTAACGGAACGCAAGGAAGGCAAGGGAAAGCAAGGGAAGGCAAGGGTAACGGAAGGAACGGCACGGCAAGGGGAAACAAGGCTAAGGCACGACAACGCAGGGCTAGGCAATGCACGGCAAGGCAAGGAAAGGGTAACGCAGTGGAAGGCACGGTCAGGTGAGGCAAGGATAAGGCACGACAATGCAAGGCTAGGCAATGCACGGCAAGGCAAGGAAAGAGTAACGGAAGGAAAGGAAGGCAAGGCAAAGCCAGGCAAGGCAAGTGTAACAAAAGGCACGCAACGGCAAGGGGAAACAAGGCTAAGGCACGAAAACACACGGCTAGGAAATGCACGGCAAGGCAAGGAAAGGGTAACGCAAGGCAAGGCACGGTGAGGCTAGGCAAGGCTAATGCACGACAACGCAAGGCTAGGCAATGCACGACAATGCAAGTAAAGCTTAAAGCAAAGGAAGGCACGGTCAGAAGAGATAAGGCTAAGGCACGACAACGCAAGGCTAGGCAATGCAGGGAAGGCAAGGAAAGAGTAACGGAAGGTAAGGAAGGCAAAGGAAAGCAAGGAAAGGCAATGGTAACGGAAGGAACGGCAGGGCAAGGGGAAACAAGTCTAAGGCACGACAACGCACGCTAGGCAATGCACGGCAAGGGAAGGAAAGGGTAACGCATGGGAAAGAACGGTCAGGGGAGGCAACGCTAAGGCATGACAACGCAAGGCTAGGCAATGCACGGAAAGCAAGCAAAGAGTAACGGAACGCAAGGAAGGCAAGGGAAAGCAAGGGAAGGCAAGGGAAACGGGAGGAACGGCACGGCAAGGGGTAACAAGGCTAAGGCACGGCAACACAGTGCTAGGCAATGCAAGGCAAGGCAAGGAAAGGGTAACGCAGGGGAAGGCACGGTCAGGTGAGGCAAGGATAAGGCACGACAATGCAAGGCTACGCAATGCACGGCAAGGCAAGGAAAGAGTAACGGAATGAAAGGAAGGCAAGTCAAAGCCAGGCAAGGCAAGTGTAACAAAAGGCACGCCACGGCAAGGGGAAACAAGGCTAAGGCACGACAACGCACGGCTAGGCAATGCACGGCAAGGCAAGGAAAGGGTAACGCAAGGCAAGGCACGGTGAGGCTAGGCAAGGCTAATGCACGACAACGCAAGGCTAGACAATGCACGACAATGCAAGGAAAGCTTAAAGCAAAGGAAGGCACGGTCAGGCGAGATAAGGCTAAGGCACGACAACGCAAGGCTACGCAATGCAGGGAAGGGAAGCAAAGAGTAACGGAAGGTAAGCAAGGCAAGGAAAAGCAAGGAAAGGCAAGGGTAACGGAAGGACCTGCACGGCAAGGGGAAACAAGGCTAAGGCACGGCAACGCAGGCTGGGCAATGCACGGCAAGGCAAGGAAAGGGTAACGCATGGGAAAGCACGTTCAGGCGAGGCAATGCTAAGGCACGACAACGCAAGGCTAGGCAATGCACGGAAGGCAAGCAAAGAGAAACGGAAGGTAAGGAAGGCAAGGGAAAGCAAAGAAAGGCAAGTGCAACGGAAGGACCTGCACGGCAAGGGGAAACAAGGCTAAGGCACGACAACGCACGGCTAGGTAATGCACGGCAAGGCAAGCAAAGGGTAACGCAAGGCAAGGCACGGTGAGGCTAGGCAAGGCTAATGCACGAAAACGCAAGGCTAGGCAATGCACGACAATGCAAGGAAAGCTTAAAGCAAAGGAAGGCAAGGTCAGGCGAGATAAGGCAAAGGCACGACAACGCAAGGCTAGGCAATTCAGGGAAGGCAAGCAAAGTGTAACGGAAGGTAAGCAAGGCAAGGAAAAGCAAGGAAAGGCAAGGGTAACGGAAGGAACGGCACGGCAAGGGGAAACAAGTCTAAGGCATGACACCGAACGCTAGGCAATGAACGGCAAGGCAAGGAAAGGGTAACGCATGGGAAAGCACGGTCAGGCGAGGCAAGGCTAAGGCACGACAACGCAAGGCTAGGAAATGCACGGAAGGCAAGTAAAGAGTAACGGAAGGTAAGGGAGGCAAGGGAAAGGAAGGAACGGCACGGCAATGGGAAACAAGGCTAAGGCACGAAAACGCATGGCTAGGCAATGCACGGCAAGGAAAGGAAAGAGTAACGGAAGGAAAGGAAGGCAAGGCAAAGGCAGGTAAGGCAAGTGTAACAAAAGGCACGCAACGGCAAGGGGAAACAAGGCTAAGGCACGACAACACACGGCTAGGAAATGCACGGCAAGGCAAGGAAATGGTAACGGAAGGCAAGGCACGGTGAGGCTAGGCAAGGCTAATGCACGACAACGCAAGGCTAGGCAATGCACGACAATGCAAGTAAAGCTTAAAGCAAAGGAAGGCACGATCAGGCGAGATAAGGCTAAGGCACGACAACGCAAGGCTAAGCAATGCAGGGAAGGGAAGCAAAGAGTAACGGAAGGTAAGCAAGGCAAGGAAAAGCAAGGAAAGGCAATGGTAACGGAAGGAACTGCACGGCAAGGGGAAACAAGGCTAAGGCACGGCAACGCAGGCTGGGCAATGCACGGCAAGGCATGGAAAGGGTAACGCATGGGAAAGCACGTTCAGGCGAGGCAAGGCTAAGGCACGACAACGCAAGGCTAGGCAATGCACGGAAGGGAAGCAAAGAGAAACGGAAGGTAAGGAAGGCAAGGGAAAGCAAAGAAAGGCAAGTGTAATGGAAGGAACTGCACGGCAAGGGGAAACAAGGCTAAGGCACGACAACGCACGGCTAGGTAATGCACGGCAAGGCAAGCAAAGGGTAACGCAAGGCAAGGCACGGTATGGCTAGGCAAGGCTAATGCACGAAAACGCAAGGCTAGGCAATGCACGACAATGCAAGGAAAGCTTAAAGCAAAGGAAGGCAAGGTCAGGCGAGATAAGGCAAAGGCACGACAACGCAAGGCTAGGCAATTCAGGGAAGGCAAGCAAAGAGTAACGGAAGGTAAGCAAGGCAAGGAAAAGCAAGGAAAGGCAAGGGTAACGGAAGGAACGGCACGGCAAGGGGAAACAAGTCTAAGGCACGACACCGAACGCTAGGCAATGAACGGCAAGGCAAGGAAAGGGTAACGCATGGGAAAGCACGGTCAGGCGAGGCAAGGCTAAGGCACGACAACGCAAGGCTAGGCAATGCACGGAGGGTAAGCAAAGAGTAACGGAAGGTAAGGAAGGCAAGGGAAAGGAAGGAACGGCACGGCAAGGGGAAACAAGGCTAAGGCACGACAACGCACGCTAGGCAATGCACGGCAAGGCAAGGAAAGGGTAACGCATGGGAAAGCACGGTCAGGCGAGGCAAGCCTAAGGCATGACAACGGAAGGGTAGGCAATGCACGGAAAGCAAGCAAAGAGTAACGGAACGCAAGGAAGGCAAGGGAAAGCAAGGGAAGGCAAGGGTAACGGAAGGAACGGCACGGCAAGGGGTAACAAGGCTAAGGCACGACAACGCAGGGCTAGGAAATGCACGGCAAGGCAAGGAAAGAGTAACGGAAGGAAAGGAAGGCAAGGCAAAGCCAGGCAAGGCAAGTGTAATAAAAGGCACCCAACGGCAAGGGGAAACAAGGCTAAGGCACGACAACACACGGCTAGGAAATGCACGGCAATGCAAGGAAAGGGTAACGGAAGGCAAGGCACGGTGAGGCTAGGCAAGGCTAATGCACGACAACGCAAGGCTAGGCAATGCACGACAATGCAAGTAAAGCTTAAAGCAAAGAAAGGCACGGTCAGGCGAGATAAGGCTAAGACACGACAACGCAAGGCTAGGCAATGCAGGGAAGGCAAGCAAAGAGTAACGGAAGGTAAGGAAGGCAAGGGAAAGCAAGGAAAGGCAATGGTAACGGAAGGAACGGCACGGCAAGGGGAAACAAGTCTAAGGCACGACAACGCACGCTAGGCAATGCACGGCAAGGCAAGGAAAGGGTAACGCATGGGAAAGCACGGTCAGGGGAGGCAAGGCTAAGGCACGACAACGCAAGGCTTGGCAATGCACGGAAGGCAAGCAAAGAGTAACGGAAGGTAAGGAAGGCAAGGGAAAGCAAAGAAAGGCAAGTGTAACGGAAGGAACGGCACGGCAAGGGGAAACAAGGCCAAGGCACGACAACGCACGCTAGGCAATGCACGGCAAGGCAAGGAAAGGGTAACGCATGGGAAAGCACGGTCAGGCGAGGCAAGGCTAAGGAAAGCCAACGCAAGGCTAGGCAATGCATGGAAAGCAAGCAAGGAGTAACGGAATGCAAGGAAGGAAAGGGAAAGCAAGGGAAGGCAAGGGTAACGGAAGGAACGGCACGGCAAGGGTTAACAAGGCTAAGGCACGACAACACACGGCTAGGCAATGCACGGCAAGGCAAGCAAAGGGTAACGCAAGGAAAGGCACGGTGAGGCTAGGCAAGGCTAATGCACGAAAACGCAAGGCTAGGCGATGCACGACAATGCAAGGAAAGGTTAAAGCAAAGGAAGGCAAGGTCAGGCGAGATAAGGCTAAGGCACGAAAACGCAAGGCTAGGCAATGCACGGAAGGCAAGCAAAGAGTAACGGAAGGTAAGGAAGGCAAGGGAAAGCAAGGAAAGGCAAGTGTAACGGAAGGAACGGCACGGCAAGGGGATACAAGGCTAAGGCACGACAACGCACGCTAGGCAATGCACGTCAAGGCAAGGAAAGGGTAACGCATGGGAAAGCACGTTCAGGCGAGGAAAGGCTAAGGCACGACAACGCAAGGCTAGGCAATGCACGGAAGGCAAGCAAAGAGTAACGGAACGCAAGGAAGGCAAGGGAAAGCGAGGGAAGGCAAGGGTAACGGAAGGAAGACACGGCAAGGGGAAACAAGGCTAAGGCACGACAACGCACGGCTAGGCATTGCACGGCAAGGCAAGGAAAGGGTAACGCAAGGGAAGGCACGGTCAGGCGAGGCAAGGATAAGGCACGACAACGCAAGGCTAGGCAATGCACGGAAGGCAAGCAAAGAGTAACGGAATGCAAGGAAGGCAAGGGAAAGCAAGGGAAGGCAAGGGTAACGGAAGGAACGACACGGCAAGGGGAAACAAGGCTAAGGCACGACAACGCAGGGCTAGGCAATGCACGGCAAGGCAAGGAAAGGGTAACGCAGGGGAAGGCACGGTCAGGTGAGGCAAGGATAAGGCACGACAATGCAAGGCTAGGCAATTCACGGCAAGGCAAGGAAAGAGTAACGGAAGGAAAGGAAGGCAAGGCAAAGCCAGGCAAGGCAAGTGTAACAAAAGGCACGCCACGGCAAGGGGAAACAAGGCTAAGGCACGGCAACGTAGGCTAGGCAATGCACGGCAAGGCAAGCAAAGGGTAACGCAAGGAAAGGCACGGTGAGGCTAGGCAAGGCTAATGCACGAAAACGCAAGGCTAGGCGATGCACGACAATGCAAGGAAAGGTTAAAGCAAAGGAAGGCAAGGTCAGGCGAGATAAGGCTAAGGCACGACAACGCAAGGCTAGGCAATGCACGGAAGGCAAGCAAAGAGTAACGGAAGGTAAGGAAGGCAAGGGAAAGCAAGGAAAGGCAAGTGTAACGGAAGGAACGGCACGGCAAGGGGAAACAAGGCTAAGGCACGACAACGCACGCTAGGCAATGCACGTCAAGGCAAGGAAAGGGTAACGCATGGGAAAGCACGGTCAAGCGAGGCAAGGCTAAGGCATGACAACACAAGGCTAGGCAATGCACGGAAGGCAAGCAAAGGGTAACGGAAAGTAAGGAAGGCAAGGGAAAGCAAAGAAAGGCAAGTGTAACGGAAGGAACGGCACGGCAAGGGGAAACAAGGCTAAGGCACGACAACGCACGGCTAGGCAATGCACGGCAAGGCAAGCAAAGGGTAACGCAAGGAAAGGCACGGTGAGGCTAGGCAAGGCTAATGCACGAAAACGCAAGGCTAGGCGATGCACGACAATGCAAGGAAAGGTTAAAGCAAAGGAAGGCAAGGTCAGGCGAGATAAGGCTAAGGCACGACAACTCAAGTCTAGGCAATGCACGGAAGGCAAGCAAAGAGTAACGGAAGGTAAGGAAGGCAAGGGAAAGCAAGGAAAGGCAAGTGTAACGGAAGGAACGGCACGGCAAGGGGAAACAAGGCTAAGGCACGACAACGCACGCTAGGCAATGCACGTCAAGGCAAGGAAAGGGTAACACATGGGAAAGCACGGTCAGGCGAGGCAAGGCTAAGGCATGACAACGCAAGGCTAGGCAATGCACGGAAAGCAAGGAAAGAGTAACGGAACGCAAGGAAGGCAAGGGAAAGCAAGGGAAGGCAAGGGTAACGGAAGGAACGGCACGGCAAGGGGTAACAAGGCTAAGGCACGACAACGCAGGGCTAGGCAATGCACGGCAAGGCAAGGAAAGGGTAACGCAGGGGAAGGCACGGTCAGGTGAGGCAAGGATAAGGCACGACAATGCAAGGCTAGGCAATGCACGGCAATGCAAGGAAAGCTTAAAGCAAAGGAAGGCACTGTCAGGCGAGATAAGGCTAAGGCACGACAACGCAAGGCTAGGCAATGCAGGGAAGGCAAGCAAAGAGTAACGGAACGTAAGGAAGGCAAGGAAAAGCAAGGAAAGGCAAGGGTAACGGAAGGAACGGCACGGGAAGCGGAAACAAGGCTAAGGCACGGCAACGCAGGCTGAGCAATGCACGGCAAGGCAAGGAACGGGTAACGCATGGGAAAGCACGTTCAGGCGAGGCAAGGCTAAGGCACGACAACGCAAGGCTAGGCAATGCACGGCAAGGCAAGGAAAGAGTAACGGAAGGCAAGGAAGGCAAGGGAAAGCAAGGGAAGGCAAGGGTAACCGAAGGAACGGCACGGCAAGGGGAAACAAGGCTAAGGCACGACAACGCACGGTTAGGCAATGCACGGCAAGGCAAGGAAAGGTTAAAGCAAGGGAATGCACGGTCAGGGGAGATAAGGCTACGGCACGACAACGGAAGGCTAGGCAATGCACGGAAGGCAAGCAAAGAGTAACGGAATGCAAGGAAGGCAAGGGAAAGCAAGGGAAGGCAAGGGTAACGGAAGGAAGGCACGGCAAGGGGTAACAAGGCTAAGGCACGGCAACGCAGGGCTAGGCAATGCAAGGCAAGGCAAGGAAAGGGTAACGCAGGGGAAGGCACGGTCAGGTGAGGCAAGGATAAGGCACGACAATGCAAGGCTAGGCAATGCACGGCAAGGCAAGGAAAGAGTAACGGAAGGAAAGGAAGGCAAGTCAAAGCCAGGCAAGGCAAGTGTAACAAAAGCCACGCCACGGCAAGGGGAAACAAGGCTAAGGCACGACAACGCACGGGTAGGCAATGCACGGCAAGGCAAGGAAAGGGTAAGGCAAGGCAAGGCAAGGTGAGGCTAGGCAAGGCTAATGCACGACAACGCAAGGCTAGGCAATGCACGACAATGCAAGGAAAGCTTAAAGCAAAGGAAGGCACGGTCAGGCGAGATAAGGCTAAGGCACGACAACGCAAGGCTACGCAATGCAGGGAAGGGAAGCAAAGAGTAACGGAAGGTAAGCAAGGCAAGGAAAAGCAAGGAAAGGCAAGGGTAACGGAAGGAACTGCACGGCAAGGGGAAACAAGGCTAAGGCACGGCAACGCAGGCTGGGCAATGAACGGCAAGTCAAGGAAAGGGTAACGCATGGGAAAGCACGTTCAGGCGAGGCAATACTAAGGCACGACAACGCAAGGCTAGGCAATGCACGGAAGGCAAGCAAAGAGAAACGGAAGGTAAGGAAGGCAAGGGAAAGCAAAGAAAGGCTAGTGTAACGGAAGGACCTGCACGGCAAAGGGAAACAAGGCTAATGCACGACAACGCACGGCTAGGTAATGCACGGCAAGGTAAGGAAAGGGTAACGCAAGGCAAGGCACGGTGAGGCTAGGCAAGGCTAATGCACGAAAACGCAAGGCTAGGCAATTCACGACAATGCAAGGAAAGCTTAAAGCAAAGGAAGGCAAGGTCAGGCGAGATAAGGCAAAGGCACGACAACGCAAGGCTAGGCAATTCAGGGAAGGCAAGCAAAGAGTAACGGAAGGTAAGCAAGGCAAGGAAAAGCAAGGAAAGGCAAGGGCAACGGAAGGAAGCGCACGGCAAGGGGAAACAAGTCTAAGGCACGACACCGAACGCTAGGCAATGAACGGCAAGGCAAAGAAAGTTTAACGCATGGGAAAGCACGGTCAGGCGAGGCAAGGCTAAGGCACGACAACGCAGGGCTAGGCAATGCACGGCAAGGAACGGAAGTTAAGGAAGGCAAGGGAAAGGAAGGAACGGCACGGCAAGGGGAAACAAGTCTAAGGCACGACAACGCAGGGCTAGGCAATGCACGGCAATGCAAGTAAAGCTTAAAGCAAAGGAAGGCACGGTCAGGCGAGATAAGGCTAAGGCACGACAACGCAAGGCTAGGCAATGCAGGGACGGCAAGCAAAGAATAACGGAAGGTAAGGAAGGCAAGGGAAAGCAAGGAAAGGCAATGGTAACGGAAGGAACGGCACGGCAAGGGAAACAAGGCTAAGGCACGACAACGCACGCTAGGCAATGCACGGCAAGGCAAGGAAAGGGTAACGCATGGGAAAGCACGGTCAGGCGAGGCAAGGCTAAGGCATGACAACGCAAGGCTAGGCAATGCACGGAAAGCAAGCAAAGAGTAACGGAACGCAAGGAAGGCAAGGGAAAGCCAGGGAAGGCAAGGGTAACGGAAGGAACGGCACGGCAAGGGGAAACAAGGCTAAGGCACGGCAACGAAGGCTAGGCAATGCACGGCAAGGCAAGGAAAGGGTAACGCATGGGAAAGCACGTTCAGGCGAGGCAATGCTAAGGCACGACAACGCAAGGCTAGGCAATGCACGGAAGGCAAGCAAAGAGAAACGGAAGGTAAGGAAGGCAAGGGAAAGCAAGGAAAGGCAAGGGTAACGGAAGGAACTGCACGGCAAGGGGAAACAAGGCTAAGGCACGACAACGCACGGCTAGGTAATGCACGGCAAGGCAAGCAAAGGGTAACGCAAGGCAAGGCACGGTGAGGCTAGGCAAGGCTAATGCACGAAAACGCAAGGCTAGGCAATGCACGACAATGCAAGGAAAGCTTAAAGCAAAGGAAGGCAAGGTCAGGCGAGATAAGGCAAAGGCACGACAACGCAAGGCTAGGCAATTCAGGGAAGGCAAGCAAAGTGTAACGGAAGGTAAGCAAGGCAAGGAAAAGCAAGGAAAGGCAAGGGTAACGGAAGGAACGGCACGGCAAGGGGAAACAAGTCTAAGGCACGACACCGAACGCTAGGCAATGAACGGCAAGGCAAGGAAAGGGTAACGCATGGGAAAGCACGGTCAGGCGAGGCAAGGCTAAGGCACGACAACGCAAGGCTAGGAAATGCACGGAAGGCAAGTAAAGAGTAACGGAAGGTAAGGAAGGCAAGGGAAAGGAAGGAACGGCACGGCAATGGGAAACAAGGCTAAGGCACGACAACGCAGGGCTAGGCAATGCACGGCAAGGCAAGGAAAGAGTAACGGAATGAAAGGAAGGCAAGGCAAAGGCAGGCAAGGCAAGTGTAACAAAAGGCACGCAACGGCAAGGGGAAACAAGGCTAAGGCACGACAACACACGGCTAGGAAATGCACGGCAAGGCAAGGAAATGGTAACGGAAGGCAAGGCACGGTGAGGCTAGGCAAGGCTAATGCACGACAACGCAAGGCTAGGCAATGCACGACAATGCAAGGAAAGCTTAAAGCAAAGGAAGGCACGATCAGGCGAGATAAGGCTAAGGCACGACAACGCAAGGCTAAGCAATGCAGGGAAGGGAAGCAAAGAGTAACGGAAGGTAAGCAAGGCAAGGAAAAGCAAGGAAAGACAATGGTAACGGAAGGAACTGCACGGCAAGGGGAAACAAGGCTAAGGCACGGCAACGCAGGCTGGGCAATGCACGGCAAGGCATGGAAAGGGTAACGCATGGGAAAGCACGTTCAGGCGAGGCAAGGCTAAGGCACGACAACGCAAGGCTAGGCAATGCACGGAAGACAAGCAAAGAGAAACGGAAGGTAAGGAAGGCAAGGGAAAGCAAAGAAAGGCAAGTGTAACGGAAGGACCTGCACGGCAAGGGGAAACAAGGCTAAGGCACGACAACGCACGGCTAGGTAATGCACGGCAAGGCAAGCAAAGGGTAACGCAAGGCAAGGCACGGTATGGCTAGGCAAGGCTAATGCACGAAAACGCAAGGCTAGGCAATGCACGACAATGCAAGGAAAGCTTAAAGCAAAGGAAGGCAAGGTCAGGCGAGATAAGGCAAAGGCACGACAACGCAAGGCTAGGCAATTCAGGGAAGGCAAGCAAAGAGTAACGGAAGGTAAGCAAGGCAAGGAAAAGCAAGGAAAGGCAAGGGTAACGGAAGGAACGGCACGGCAAGGGGAAACAAGTCTAAGGCACGACACCGAACGCTAGGCAATGAACGGCAAGGCAAGGAAAGGGTAACGCATGGGAAAGCACGGTCAGGCGAGGCAAGGTTAAGGCACGACAACGCAAGGCTAGGCAATGCACGGAGGGCAAGCAAAGAGTAACGGAAGGTAAGGAAGGCAAGGGAAAGGAAGGAACGGCACGGCAAGGGGAAACAAGGCTAAGGCACGACAACGCACGCTAGGCAATGCACGGCAAGGCAAGGAAAGGGTAACGCATGGGAAAGCACGGTCAGGCGAGGCAAGCCTAAGGCATGACAACGCAAGGCTAGGCAATGCACGGAAAGCAAGCAAAGAGTAACGGAACGCAAGGAAGGCAAGGGAAAGCAAGGGAAGGCAAGGGTAACGGAAGGAACGGCACGGCAAGAGGTAACAAGGCTAAGGCACGACAACGCAGGGCTAGGCAATGCACGGCAAGGCAAGGAAAGAGTAACGGAAGGAAAGGAAGGCAAGGCAAAGCCAGGCAAGGCAAGTGTAACAAAAGGCACGCAACGGCAAGGGGAAACAAGGCTAAGGCACGACAACACACGGCTAGGAAATGCACGGCAATGCAAGGAAAGGGTAACGGAAGGCAAGGCACGGTGAGGCTAGGCAAGGCTAATGCACGAAAACGCAAGGCTAGGCAATGCACGACAATGCAAGGAAAGCTTAAAGCAAAGGAAGGCAAGGTCAGGCGAGATAAGGCTAAGGCACGACAACGCAAGGCTAGGCAATGCAGGGACGGCAAGCAAAGAATAACGGAAGGTAAGGAAGCCAAGGGAAAGCAAGGAAAGGCAATGGTAACGGAAGGAACGGCACGGCAAGGGGAAACAAGTCTAAGGCACGACAACGCACGCTAGGCAATGCACGGCAAGGCAAGGAAAGGGTAACGCATGGGAAAGCACGGTCAGGGGAGGCAAGGCTAAGGCACGACAACGCAAGGCTAGGCAATGCAGGGACGGCAAGCAAAGAATAACGGAAGGTAAGGAAGGCAAGGGAAAGCAAGGAAAGGCAATGGTAACGGAAGGAACGGCACGGCAAGGGAAACAAGGCTAAGGCACGACAACGCACGCTAGGCAATGCACGGCAAGGCAAGGAAAGGGTAACGCATGGGAAAGCACGGTCAGGCGAGGCAAGCCTAAGGCATGACAACGCAAGGCTAGGCAATGCACGGAAAGCAAGCAAAGAGTAACGGAACGCAAGGAAGGCAAGGGAAAGCAAGGGAAGGCAAGGGTAATGGAAGGAACGGCACGGCAAGGGGAAACAAGGCTAAGGCACGGCAACGAAGGCTAGGCAATGCACGGCAAGGCAAGGAAAGGGTAACGCATGGGAAAGCACGTTCAGGCGAGGCAAGGCTAAGGCACGACAACGCAAGGCTACGCAATGCACGGAAGGCTAGCAAAGAGTAACGGAAGGTAAGGAAGGCAAGGGAAAGCAAAGAAAGGCAAGTGTAACGGAAGGAACGGCACGGCAAGGGGAAACAAGGCTAAGGCACGACAACGCATGGCTAGGCAATGCACGGCAAGGCAAGCAAAGGGTAACGCAAGGAAAGGCACGGTGAGGCTAGGCAAGGCTAATGCACGAAAACGCAAGGCTAGGCGATGCACGACAATGCAAGGAAACTTAAAGCAAAGGAAGGCAAGGTCAGGCGAGATAAGGCTAAGGCACGACAAAGCAAGGCTAGGAAATTCAGGGAAGGCAAGCAAAGAGTAACGGAAGGTAAGCAAGGCAAGGAAAAGGAAGGAAAGGCCAGGGTAACGGAAGGAACGGCACGGCAAGGGGAAACAAGTCTAAGGCACGACACCGAACGCTAGGCAATGAACGGCAAGGCAAGGAAAGGTTAACGCATTTGAAAGCACGGTCAGGCGAGGCAACGCTAAGGCACGACAACGCAAGGCTAGGCAATGCACGGAAGGCAAGCAAAGAGTAACGGAAGGTAAGGAAGGCAAGGGAAAGGAAGGAAAGGCAAGTGTAACGGAAGGAACGGCACTGCAAGGGGAAACAAGGCTAAGGCACGACAACGCACGGGTAGGCAATGCACAACAAGGCAAGGAAAGGGTAACGCATGGTAAAGCACGGTCAGGCGATGCAGGGCTAAGGCATGACAACGCAAGGCTAGGCAATGCACGGAAAGCAAGCAAAGAGTAACGGAACGCAAGGAAGGCAAGGGAAATCAAGGGAAAGGCAAGGGTAACGTAAGGAACGGCACGGCAAGGGGAAACAAGGCTAAGGCACGACAACGCACGGCTAGGCAATGCACGGCAAGGCAAGGAAAGGGTAATGCAGGGGAAGGCACGGTCAGGTGAGGCAAGGATAAGGCACGACAATGCAAGGCTAGGCAATGCACGGCAAGGGAAGGAAAGAGTAACGGAAGGAAAGGAAGGCAAGGCAAAGCCAGGCAAGGCAAGTGTAACAAAAGGCACGCCACGGCAAGGGGAAACAAGGCTAAGGCACGGCAACGTAGGCTAGGCAATGCACGGCAAGGCAAGCAAAGGGTAACGCAAGGAAAGGCACGGTGAGGCTAGGCAAGGCTAATGCACGAAAACGAAAGGCTAGGCGATGCACGACAATGCAAGGAAAGGTTAAAGCAAAGGAAGGCAAGGTCAGGCGAGATAAGGCTAAGGCACGACAACGCAAGGCTAGGCAATGCACGGAAGGCAAGCAAAGAGT
Source organism: Macrotis lagotis (assembly GCF_037893015.1). Lineage (NCBI taxonomy): Eukaryota > Metazoa > Chordata > Mammalia > Peramelemorphia > Peramelidae > Macrotis > Macrotis lagotis. The sequence continues at coordinate 376,423 of NW_027421978.1, forward strand.
AACGGAAGGTAAGGAAGGCAAGGGAAAGCAAGGAAAGGCAAGTGTAACGGAAGGAACCGCACGGCAAGGGGAAACAAGGCTAAGGCACGACAACGCACGCTAGGCAATGCACGGCAAGGCAAGGAAAGGGTAACGCATGGGAAAGCACGGTCAGGCGAGGCAAGGCTAAGGCATGACAACGCAAGGCTAGGCAATGCACGGAAGGCAAGCAAAGAGTAACGGAAAGTAAGGAAGGCAAGGGAAAGCAAAGAAAGGCAAGTGTAACGGAAGGAACGGCACGGCAAGGGGAAACAAGGCTAAGGCACGACAACGCACGGCTAGGCAATGCACGGCAAGGCAAGCAAAGGGTAAGGCAAGGAAAGGCACGGTGAGGCTAGGCAAGGCTAATGCACGAAAACGCAAGGCTAGGCGATGCACGACAATGCAAGGAAAGGTTAAAGCAAAGGAAGGCAAGGTCAGGCGAGATAAGGCTAAGGCACGACAACGCAAGGCTAGGCAATGCACGGAAGGCAAGCAAAGAGTAACGGAAGGTAAGGAAGGCAAAGGAAAGCAAGGAAAGGCAAGTGTAACGGAAGGAACGGCACGGCAAGGGGAAACAAGGCTAAGGCACGACAACGCACGCTAGGCAATGCACGTCAAGGCAAGGAAAGGGTAACGCATGGGAAAGCACGGTCAGGCGAGGCAAGGCTAAGGCATGACAACGCAAGGCTAGGCAATGCACGGAAAGCAAGCAAAGAGTAACGGAACGCAAGGAAGGCAAGGGAAAGCAAGGGAAGGCAAGGGTAACGGAAGGAACGGCACGGCAAGGGGTAACAAGGCTAAGGCACGACAACGCAGGGCTAGGCAATGCACGGCAAGGCAAGGAAAGGGTAACGCAGGGGAAGGCACGGTCAGGTGAGGCAAGGATAAGGCACGACAATGCAAGGCTAGGCAATGCACGGCAAGGCAAGGAAAGCTTAAAGCAAAGGAAGGCACAGTCAGGCGAGATAAGGCTAAGGCACGACAACGCAAGGCTAGGCAATGCAGGGAAGGCAAGCAAAGAGTAACGGAACGTAAGGAAGGCAAGGAAAAGCAAGGAAAGGCAAGGGTAACGGAAGGAACGGCACGGGAAGCGGAAACAAGGCTAAGGCACGGCAACGCAGGCTGAGCAATGCACGGCAAGGCAAGGAAAGGGTAACGCAAGGGAAGGCACGGTCAGGCGAGGCAAGGTTAAGGCACGACAACGCAAGGCTAGGCAATGCACGGAAGGCAAGCAAAGAGTAACGGAAGGTAAGGAAGGCAAGGGAAAGCAAAGAAATGCAAGTGTAACGGAAGGAACTGCACGGCAAGGGGAAACAAGGCTAAGGCACGACAACGCACGGCTAGGCAATGCACGGCAAGGCAAGCAAAGGGTAACGCAAGGCAAGGCACGGTGAGGCTAGGCAAGGCTAATGCACGAAAACGCAAGGCTAGGCAATGCACGACAATGCAAGGAAAGCTTAAAGCAAAGGAAGGCAAGGTCAGGCGAGATAAGGCAAAGGCACGACAACGCAAGGCTAGGCAATTCAGGGAAGGCAAGCAAAGAGTAACGGAAGGTAAGCAAGGCAAGGAAAAGGAAGGAAATGCCAGGGTAACGGAAGGAACGGCACGGCAAGGGGAGACAAGTCTAAGGCACGACACCGAACGCTAGGCAATGAACGGCAAGGCAAGGAAAGGGTAACGCATTTGAAAGGACGGTCAGGCGAGGCAACGCTAAGGCACGAGAACGCAAGGCTAGGCAATGCACGGCAAGGCAAGGAAAGGGTAACGCAGGGGAAGGCACGGTCAGGTGAGGCAAGGATAAGGCACGGCAATGCAAGGCTAGGCAATGCACGGCAAGGCAAGTAAAGAGTAACGGAAGGAAAGGAAGGCAAGGCAAAGCCAGGCAAGGCAAGTGTAACAAAAGGCACGCCACGGCAAGGGGAATCAAGGCTAAGGCACGACAACGCACGGCTAGGCAATGCACGGCAAGGCAAGGAAAGGGTAACGCAAGGCAAGGCACGGTGAGGCTAGGCAAGGCTAATGCACGACAACGCAAGGCTAGGCAATGCACGACAATGCAAGGAAAGCTTAAAGCAAAGGAAGGCACGGTCAGGCGAGATAAGGCTAAGGCACTACAACGCAAGGCTAGGCAATGCACGGAAGGCAAGCAAAGAGTAACGGAAGGTAAGGAAGGCAAGGGAAAGCAAGGAAAGGCAATGGTAACGGAAGGAACGGCACGGCAAGGGGAAACAATGCTAAGACACGACAACGCACGATAGGCAATGCACGGCAAGGCAAGGAAATGGTAACGCATGGGAAAGCACGGTGAGGCGAGGCAAGCCTAAGGCATGACAACGCAAGGCTAGGCAATGCACGGAACGCAAGCAAAGAGTAACGGAACGCAAGGAAGGCAAGGGAAAGCAAGGAAAGGCAAGGGTAAAGGAAGGAACGGCATGGCAAGGGGTAACAAGGCTAAGGCACCACAACGCAGGGCTAGGCAATGCACGGCAAGGCAAGGAAAGAGTAACGCAAGGAAAGGAAGGCAAGGCAAAGCCAGGCAAGGCAAGTGTAACAAAAGGCTCGCAACGTCAAGGGGAAACAAGGCTAAGGCACGACAACGCAAGGCTAGGCAATGCACGGCAAGGCAAGGAAACTTAAAGCAAAGGAAGGCAAGGTCAGGCGAGATAAGGCTAAGGCACGACAAGGCAAGGCTAGGAAATTCAGGGAAGGCAAGCAAAGAGTAACGGAAGGTAAGCAAGGCAAGGAAAAGGAAGGAAAGGCCAGGGTAACGGAAGGAACGGCACGGCAAGGGGAAACAAGTCTAAGGCACGACACCGAACGCTAGGCAATGAACGGCAAGGCAAGGAAAGGGTAACGCATTTGAAAGCACGGTCAGGCGAGGCAAGGCTAAGGCACGACAACGCAAGGCTAGGCAATGCACGGAAGGCAAGCAAAGAGAAACGGAAGGTAAGGAAGGCAAGGGAAAGGAAGGAAAGGCAAGTGTAACGGAAGGAACGGCACGGCAAGGGGAAACAAGGCTAAGGCACGACAACGCACGGCTAGGCAATGCACAACAAGGCAAGGAAAGGGTAACGCATGGTAAAGCACGGTCAGGCGAGGCAAGGCTAAGGCACGACAACGCAAGGCTAGGCAATGCACGGAAGGCAAGCAAAGAGTAACGGAAGGTAAGGAAGGCAAGGGAAAGGAAGGAAAGGCAAGTGTAACGGAAGGAACGGCACGGCAAGGGGTAACAAGGCTAAGGCACGGCAACGCAGGGCTAGGCAATGCACGGCAAGGCAAGGAAAGGGTAATGCAGGGGAAGGCACGGTCAGGTGAGGCAAGGATAAGGCACGACAATGCAAGGCTAGGCAATGCACGGCAAGGCAAGGAAAGAGTAACGGAAGGAAAGGAAGGCAAGGCAAAGCCAGGCAAGGCAAGTGTAACAAAAGGCACGCCACGGCAAGGGGATACAAGGCTGAGGGACGACAAAGCACGGCTAGGCAATGCACGGCAAGGCAAGGAAAGGGTAACGCAAGGCAAGGCACGGTGAGGCTAGGCAAGGCTAAGGCACGACAACGCAAGGCTAGGCAATGCACGGAAGGCAAGCAAAGAGTAACGGAAGGTAAGGAAGGCAAGGGAAAGCAAGGAAAGGCAATGGTACCGGAAGGAACGGCACGGCAAGGGGAAAGAAGGCTAAGGCACGACAACGCACGCTAGGCAATGCACGTCAAGGCAAGGAAAGGGTAACGCATGGGAAAGCACGGTCAGGCGAGGCAAGCCTAAGGCACGACAACGCAAGGCTAGGCAATGCACGGAAGGCAAGCAAAGAGTAACGGAAAGTAAGGAAGGCAAGGGCAAGCAAAGAAAGGCAAGTGTAACGGAAGGAACGGCACGGCAAGGGGAAACAAGGCTAAGGCACGACAACGCACGGCTAGGCAATGCACGGCAAGGCAAGCAAAGGGTAACGCAAGGAAAGGCACGGTGAGGCTAGGCAAGGCTAATGCACGAAAACGCAAGGCTAGGCGATGCACGACAATGCAAGGAAAGGTTAAAGCAAAGGAAGGCAAGGTCAGGCGAGATAAGGCTAAGGCACGACAACGCAAGGCTAGGCAATGCACGGAAGGCAAGCAAAGAGTAACGGAAGGTAAGGAAGGCAAGGGAAAGCAAGGAAAGGCAAGTGTAACGGAAGGAACGGCACGGCAAGGGGAAACAAGGCTAAGGCACGACAACGCACGCTAGGCAATGCACGGCAAGGCAAGGAAAGGGTAACGCATGGGAAAGCACGGTCAGGCGAGGCAAGGCTAAGGCATGACAACGCAAGGCTAGGCAATGCACGGAAAGCAAGCAAAGAGTAACGGAACGCAAGGAAGGCAAGGGAAAGCAAGGGAAGGCAAGGGTAACGGAAGGAACGACACGGCAAGGGGTAACAAGGCTAAGGCACGACAACGCAGGGCTAGGCAATGCACGGCAAGGCAAGGAAAGGGTAACGCAGGGGAAGGCACGGTCAGGTGAGGCAAGGATAAGGCACGACAATGCAAGGCTAGGCAATGCACGGCAAGGCAAGGAAAGCTTAAAGCAAAGGAAGGCACGGTCAGGCGAGATAAGGCTAAGGCACGACAACGCAAGGCTAGGCAATGCAGGGAAGGCAAGCAAAGAGTAACGGAACGTAAGGAAGGCAAGGAAAAGCAAGGAAAGGCAAGGGTAACGGAAGGAACGGCACGGGAAGCGGAAACAAGGCTAAGGCACGGCAACGCAGGCTGAGCAATGCACGGCAAGGCAAGGAAAGGGTAACGCATTTGAAAGCACGGTCAGGCGAGGCAACGCTAAGGCACGACAACGCAAGGCTAGGCAATGCACGGCAAGGCAAGGAAAGGGTAACGCAGGGGAATGCACGGTAAGGTGAGGCAAGGATAAGGCACGACAATGCAAGGCTAGGCAATGCACGGCAAGGCAAGGAAAGAGTAACGGAAGGAAAGGAAGGCAAGGCAAAGCCAGGCAAGGCAAGTGTAACAAAAGGCACGCCACGGCAAGGGGAAACAAGGCTAAGGCACGGCAACGTAGGCTAGGCAATGCACGGCAAGGCAAGGAAAGGGTAATGCAGGGGAAGGCACGGTCAGGTGAGGCAAGGATAAGGCACGACAATGCAAGGCTAGGCAATGCACGGCAAGGCAAGGAAAGAGTAACGGAAGGAAAGGAAGGCAAGGCAAAGCCAGGCAAGGCAAGTGTAACAAAAGGCACGCCACGGCAAGGGGAAACAAGGCTAAGGCACGGCAACGTAGGCTAGGCAATGCACGGCAAGGCAAGCAAAGTGTAACGCAAGGAAAGGCACGGTGAGGCTAGGCAAGGCTAATGCACGAAAACGCAAGGCTAGGCGATGCACGACAATGCAAGGAAAGGTTAAAGCAAAGGAAGGCAAGGTCAGGCGAGATAAGGCTAAGGCACGACAACGCAAGGCTAGGCAATGCACGGAAGGCAAGCAAAGAGTAACGGAAGGTAAGGAAGGCAAGGGAAAGCAAGGAAAGGCAAGTGTAACGGAAGGAACCGCACGGCAAGGGGAAACAAGGCTAAGGCACGAAAACGCACGCTAGGCAATGCACGTCAAGGCAAGGAAAGGGTAACGCATGGGAAAGCACGGTCAGGCGAGGCAAGGCTAAGGCATGACAACACAAGGCTAGGCAATGCACGGAAGGCAAGCAAAGAGTAACGGAAAGTAAGGAAGGCAAGGGAAAGCAAAGAAAGGCAAGTGTAACGGAAGGAACGGCACGGCAAGGGGAAACAAGGCTAAGGCACGACAACGCACGGCTAGGCAATGCACGTCAAGGCAAGCAAAGGGTAACGCAAGGAAAGGCACGGTGAGGCTAGGCAAGGCTAATGCACGAAAACGCAAGGCTAGGCAATGCACGACAATGCAAGGAAAGCTAAAAGCAAAGGAAGGCACGGTCAGGCGAGATAAGGCTAAGGCACGACAACGCAAGGCTAGGCAATGCAGGGAAGGCAAGCAAAGAGTAACGGAACGTAAGGAAGGCAAGGAAAAGCAAGGAAAGGCAAGGGTAACGGAAGGAACGGCACGGGAAGCGGAAACAAGGCTAAGGCACGGCAACGCAGGCTGAGCAATGCACGGCAAGGCAAGGAAAGGGTAACGCATGGGAAAGCACGTTCAGGCGAGGCAAGGCTAAGGCACGACAACGCAAGGCTAGGCAATGCACGGAAGGCAAGCAAAGAGTAACGGAACGCAAGGAAGGCAAGGGAAAGCAAGGGAAGGCAAGGGTAACGGAAGGAACGGCACGGCAAGGGGAAACAAGGCTAAGGCACGACAACGCACGGCTAGGCATTGCACGGCAAGGCAAGGAAAGGGTAACGCAGGGGAAGGCACGGTCAGGTGAGACAAGGATAAGGCACGACAACGCAAGGCTAGGCAATGCACGAAACGGAAAGCAAGCAAAGAGTAACGGAACGCAAGGAAGGCAAGGGAAAGCAAGGGAAGGCAAGGGTGACGGGAGGAACGGCACGGCAAGGGGTAACAAGGCTAAGGCACGGCAACGCAGGGCTAGGCAATGCAAGGCAAGGCAAGGAAAGGGTAACGCAGGGGAAGGCACGGTCAGGTGAGGCAAGGATAAGGCACGACAATGCAAGGCTAGGCAATGCACGGCAAGGCAAGGAAAGAGTAACGGAAGGAAAGGAAGGCAAGTCAAAGCCAGGCAAGGCAAGTGTAACAAAAGGCACGCCACGGCAAGGGGAAACAAGGCTAAGGCACGACAACGCACGGCTAGGCAATGCACGGCAAGGCAAGGAAAGGGTAACGCAAGGCAAGGCAAGGTGAGGCTAGGCAAGGCTAATGCACGACAACGCAAGGCTAGGCAATGCACGACAATGCAAGGAAAGCTTAAAGCAAAGGAAGGCACGGTCAGGCGAGATAAGGCTAAGGCACGACAACGCAAGGCTACGCAATGCAGGGAAGGGAAGCAAAGAGTAACGGAAGGTAAGCAAGGCAAGGAAAAGGAAGGAAAGGCAAGGGTAACGGAAGGAACTGCACGGCAAGGGGAAACAAGGCTAAGGCACGGCAACGCAGGCTGGGCAATGAACGGCAAGTCAAGGAAAGGGTAACGCATGGGAAAGCACGTTCAGGCGAGGCAATACTAAGGCACGACAACGCAAGGCTAGGCAATGCACGGAAGGCAAGCAAAGAGAAACGGAAGGTAAGGAAGGCAAGGGAAAGCAAAGAAAGGCTAGTGTAACGGAAGGACCTGCACGGCAAAGGGAAACAAGGCTAAGGCACGACAACGCACGGCTAGGTAATGCACGGCAAGGCAAGCAAAGGGTAACGCAAGGCAAGGCACGGTGAGGCTAGGCAAGGCTAATGCACGAAAACGCAAGGCTAGGCAATTCACGACAATGCAAGGAAAGCTTAAAGCAAAGGAAGGCAAGGTCAGGCGAGATAAGGCAAAGGCACGACAACGCAAGGCTAGGCAATTCAGGGAAGGCAAGCAAAGAGTAACGGAAGGTAAGCAAGGCAAGGAAAAGCAAGGAAAGGCAAGGGCAACGGAAGGAACGGCACGGCAAGGGGAAACAAGTCTAAGGCACGACACCGAACGCTAGGCAATGAACGGCAAGGCAAGGAAAGGTTAACGCATTTGAAAGCACGGTCAGGCGAGGCAACGCTAAGGCACGACAACGCAAGGCTAGGCAATGCACGGAAGGCAAGCAAAGAGTAACGGAAGGTAAGGAAGGCAAGGGAAAGCAAGGAAAGGCAAGTGTAACGGAAGGAACGGCACGGCAAGGGGAAACAAGGCTACGGCACGACAACGCACGGGTAGGCAATGCACAACAAGGCAAGGAAAGGGTAACGCATGGTAAAGTACGGTCAGGCGATGCAAGGCTAAGGCATGACAACGCAAGGCTAGGCAATGCACGGAAAGCAAGCAAAGAGTAACGGAACGCAAGGAAGGCAAGGGAAAGCAAGGGAAGGCAAGGGTAACGGAAGGAACGGCACGGCAAGGGGTAACAAGGCTAAGGCACGGCAACGCAGGGCTAGGCAATGCACGGCAAGGCAAGGAAAGGGTAATGCAGGGGAAGGCACGGTCAGGTGAGGCAAGGATAAGGCATGACTACACAAGGCTAGGCAATGCACGGAAGGCAAGCAAAGAGTAACGGAAAGTAAGGAAGGCAAGGGAAAGCAAAGAAAGGCAAGTGTAACGGAAGGAACGGCACGGCAAGGGGAAACAAGGCTAAGGCACGGCAACGTAGGCTAGGCAATGCACGGCAAGGCAAGCAAAGTGTAACGCAAGGAAAGGCACGGTGAGGCTAGGCAAGGCTAATGCACGAAAACGCAAGGCTAGGCGATGCACGACAATGCAAGGAAAGGTTAAAGCAAAGGAAGGCAAGGTCAGGCGAGATAAGGCTAAGGCACGACAACGCAAGGCTAGGCAATGCACGGAAGGCAAGCAAAGAGTAACGGAAGGTAAGGAAGGCAAGGGAAAGCAAGGAAAGGCAAGTGTAACGGAAGGAACCGCACGGCAAGGGGAAACAAGGCTAAGGCACGAAAACGCACGCTAGGCAATGCACGTCAAGGCAAGGAAAGGGTAACGCATGGGAAAGCACGGTCAGGCGAGGCAAGGCTAAGGCATGACAACGCAAGGCTAGGCAATGCACGGAAGGCAAGCAAAGAGTAACCGAAAGTAAGGAAGGCAAGGGAAAGCAAGGAAAGGCAAGGGTAACGGAAGGAACGGCACGGCAAGGGGAAACAAGGCTAAGGCACGACAACGCACGGCTAGGCAATGCACGGCAAGGCAAGCAAAGGGTAACGCAAGGAAAGGCACGGTGAGGCTAGGCAAGGCTAATGCACGAAAACGCAAGGCTAGGCAATGCACGGCAAGGCAAGGAAAGCTTAAAGCAAAGGAAGGCACGGTCAGGCGAGATAAGGCTAAGGCACGACAACGCAAGGCTAGGCAATGCAGGGAAGGCAAGCAAAGAGTAACGGAACGTAAGGAAGGCAAGGAAAAGCAAGGAAAGGCAAGGGTAACGGAAGGAACGGCACGGGAAGCGGAAACAAGGCTAAGGCACGGCAACGCAGGCTGAGCAATGCACGGCAAGGCAAGGAAAGGGTAACGCATGGGAAAGCACGTTCAGGCGAGGCAAGGCTAAGGCACGACAACGCAAGGCTAGGCAATGCACGGAAAGCAAGCAAAGAGTAACGGAACGCAAGGAAGGCAAGGGAAAGCAAGGGAAGGCAAGGGTAACGGAAGGAACGGCACGGCAAGGGGAAACAAGGCTAAGGCACGACAACGCACGGCTAGGCATTGCACGGCAAGGCAAGGAAAGGGTAACGCAGGGGAAGGCACGGTCAGGTGAGACAAGGATAAGGCACGACAACGCAAGGCTAGGCAATGCACGGAAAGCAAGCAAAGAGTAACGGAATGCAAGGAAGGCAAGTGAAAGCAAGGGAAGGCAAGGGTAACGGGAGGAACGGCACGGCAAGGGGTAACAAGGCTAAGGCACGGCAACGCAGGGCTAGGCAATGCAAGGCAAGGCAAGGAAAGGGTAACGCAGGGGAAGGCACGGTCAGGTGAGGCAAGGATAAGGCACGACAATGCAAGGCTAGGCAATGCACGGCAAGGCAAGGAAAGAGTAACGGAAGGAAAGGAAGGCAAGTCAAAGCCAGGCAAGGCAAGTGTAACAAAAGGCACGCCACGGCAAGGGGAAACAAGGCTAAGGCACGACAACGCACGGCTAGGCAATGCACGGCAAGGCAAGGAAAGGGTAACGCAAGGCAAGGCAAGGTTAAGGCACGACAACGCAAGGCTAGGCAATGCACGACAATGCAAGGAAAGCTTAAAGCAAAGGAAGGCACGGTCAGGCGAGATAAGGCTAAGGCACGACAACGCAAGGCTACGCAATGCAGGGAAGGGAAGCAAAGAGTAACGGAAGGTAAGCAAGGCAAGGAAAAGGAAGGAAAGGCAAGGGTAACGGAAGGAACTGCACGGCAAGGGGAAACAAGGCTAAGGCACGGCAACGCAGGCTGGGCAATGAACGGCAAGTCAAGGAAAGGGTAACGCATGGGAAAGCACGTTCAGGCGAGGCAATACTAAGGCACGACAACGCAAGGCTAGGCAATGCACGGAAGGCAAGCAAAGAGAAACGGAAGGTAAGGAAGGCAAGGGAAAGCAAAGAAAGGCTAGTGTAACGGAAGGACCTGCACGGCAAAGGGAAACAAGGCTAAGGCACGACAACGCACGGCTAGGTAATGCACGGCAAGGCAAGCAAAGGGTAACGCAAGGCAAGGCACGGTGAGGCTAGGCAAGGCTAATGCACGAAAACGCAAGGCTAGGCAATTCACGACAATGCAAGGAAAGCTTAAAGCAAAGGAAGGCAAGGTCAGGCGAGATAAGGCAAAGGCACGACAACGCAAGGCTAGGCAATTCAGGGAAGGCAAGCAAAGAGTAACGGAAGGTAAGCAAGGCAAGGAAAAGCAAGGAAAGGCAAGGGCAACGGAAGGAACGGCACGGCAAGGGGAAACAAGTCTAAGGCACGACACCGAACGCTAGGCAATGAACGGCAAGGCAAGGAAAGGTTAACGCATTTGAAAGCACGGTCAGGCGAGGCAACGCTAAGGCACGACAACGCAAGGCTAGGCAATGCACGGAAGGCAAGCAAAGAGTAACGGAAGGTAAGGAAGGCAAGGGAAAGCAAGGAAAGGCAAGTGTAACGGAAGGAACGGCACGGCAAGGGGAAACAAGGCTACGGCACGACAACGCACGGGTAGGCAATGCACAACAAGGCAAGGAAAGGGTAACGCATGGTAAAGTACGGTCAGGCGATGCAAGGCTAAGGCATGACAACGCAAGGCTAGGCAATGCACGGAACGCAAGCAAAGAGTAAGGGAACGCAAGGAAGGCAAGGGAAAGCAAGGGAAGGCAAGGGTAACGGAAGGAACGGCACGGCAAGGGGTAACAAGGCTAAGGCACGGCAACGCAGGGCTAGGCAATGCACGGCAAGGCAAGGAAAGGGTAATGCAGGGGAAGGCACGGTCAGGTGAGGCAAGGATAAGGCATGACTACACAAGGCTAGGCAATGCACGGAAGGCAAGCAAAGAGTAACGGAAAGTAAGGAAGGCAAGGGAAAGCAAAGAAAGGCAAGTGTAACGGAAGGAACGGCACGGCAAGGGGAAACAAGGCTAAGGCACGGCAACGTAGGCTAGGCAATGCACGGCAAGGCAAGCAAAGGGTAACGCAAGGAAAGGCACGGTGAGGCTAGGCAAGGCTAATGCACGAAAACGCAAGGCTGGGCGATGCACGACAATGCAAGGAAAGGTTTAAGCAAAGGAAGGCAAGGTCAGGCGAGATAAGGCTAAGGCACGACAACGCAAGGCTAGGCAATGCACGGAAGGCAAGCAAAGAGTAACGGAAGGTAAGGAAGGCAAGGGAAAGCAAGGAAAGGCAAGTGTAACGGAAGGAACCGCACGGCAAGGGGAAACAAGGCTAAGGCACGAAAACGCACGCTAGGCAATGCACGTCAAGGCAAGGAAAGGGTAACGCATGGGAAAGCACGGTCAGGGGAGATAAGGCTACGGCACGACAACGGAAGGCTAGGCAATGCACGGAACGCAAGCAAAGAGTAACGGAAGGTAAGGAAGGCAAGGGAAAGCAAAGAAAGGCAAGTGTAACGGAAGGAACGGCACGGCAAGGGGAAACAAGGCTAAGGCACGACAACGCACGGCTAGGCAATGCACGGCAAGGCAAGCAAAGGGTAACGCAAGGAAAGGCACGGTGAGGCTAGGCAAGGCTAATGCACGAAAACGCAAGGCTAGGCGATGCACGACAATGCAAGGAAAGGTTAAAGCAAAGGAAGGCAAGGTCAGGCGAGATAAGGCTAAGGCACGACAACGCAAGGCTAGGCAATGCACGGAAGGCAAGCAAAGAGTAACGGAACGCAAGGAAGGCAAGGGAAAGCAAGGGAAGGCAAGGGTAACGGAAGGAACGGCACGGCAAGGGGAAACAAGGCTAAGGCACGACAACGCACGGCTAGGCAATGCACGGCAAGGCAAGGAAAGGTTAAAGCAAAGGAAGGCACGGTCAGGCGAGATAAGGCTAAGGCACGACAACGCAAGGCTAGGCAATGCACGGAAGGCAAGCAAAGAGTAACGGAAGGTAAGGAAGGCAAGGGAAAGCAAGGAAAGGCAAGTGTAACGGAAGGAACCGCACGGCAAGGGGAAACAAGGCTAAGGCACGAAAACGCACGCTAGGCAATGCACGTCAAGGCAAGGAAAGGGTAACGCATGGGAAAGCACGGTCAGGCGAGGGAAGGCTAAGGCATGACAACACAAGGCTAGGCAATGCACGGAAGGCAAGCAAAGAGTAACGGAAAGTAAGGAAGGCAAGGGAAAGCAAAGAAAGGCAAGTGTAACGGAAGGAACGGCACGGCAAGGGGAAACAAGGCTAAGGCACGACAACGCACGGCTAGGCAATGCACGGCAAGGCAAGCAAAGGGTAAGGCAAGGAAAGGCACGGTGAGGCTAGGCAAGGCTAATGCACGAAAACGCAAGGCTAGGCGATGCACGACAATGCAAGGAAAGGTTAAAGCAAAGGAAGGCAAGGTCAGGCGAGATAAGGCTAAGGCACGACAACGCAAGGCTAGGCAATGCACGGAAGGCAAGCAAAGAGTAACGGAAGGTAAGGAAGGCAAAGGAAAGCAAGGAAAGGCAAGTGTAACGGAAGGAACGGCACGGCAAGGGGAAACAAGGCTAAGGCACGACAACGCACGCTAGGCAATGCACGTCAAGGCAAGGAAAGGGTAACGCATGGGAAAGCACGGTCAGGCGAGGCAAGGCTAAGGCATGACAACGCAAGGCTAGGCAATGCACGGAAAGCAAGCAAAGAGTAACGGAACGCAAGGAAGGCAAGGGAAAGCAAGGGAAGGCAAGGGTAACGGAAGGAACGGCACGGCAAGGGGTAACAAGGCTAAGGCACGACAACGCAGGGCTAGGCAATGCACGGCAAGGCAAGGAAAGGGTAACGCAGGGGAAGGCACGGTCAGGTGAGGCAAGGATAAGGCACGACAATGCAAGGCTAGGCAATGCACGGCAAGGCAAGGAAAGCTTAAAGCAAAGGAAGGCACAGTCAGGCGAGATAAGGCTAAGGCACGACAACGCAAGACTAGGCAATGCAGGGAAGGCAAGCAAAGAGTAACGGAACGTAAGGAAGGCAAGGAAAAGCAAGGAAAGGCAAGGGTAACGGAAGGAACGGCACGGGAAGCGGAAACAAGGCTAAGGCACGGCAACGCAGGCTGAGCAATGCACGGCAAGGCAAGGAAAGGGTAACGCATGGGAAAGCACGTTCAGGCGAGGCAAGGCTAAGGCACGACAACGCAAGGCTAGGCAATGCACGGAAGGCAAGCAAAGAGTAACGGAAGGTAAGGAAGGCAAGGGAAAGCAAAGAAATGCAAGTGTAACGGAAGGAACTGCACGGCAAGGGGAAACAAGGCTAAGGCACGACAACGCACGGCTAGGCAATGCACGGCAAGGCAAGCAAAGGGTAACGCAAGGCAAGGCACGGTGAGGCTAGGCAAGGCTAATGCACGAAAACGCAAGGCTAGGCAATGCACGACAATGCAAGGAAAGCTTAAAGCAAAGGAAGGCAAGGTCAGGCGAGATAAGGCAAAGGCACGACAACGCAAGGCTAGGCAATTCAGGGAAGGCAAGCAAAGAGTAACGGAAGGTAAGCAAGGCAAGGAAAAGGAAGGAAATGCCAGGGTAACGGAAGGAACGGCACGGCAAGGGGAGACAAGTCTAAGGCACGACACCGAACGCTAGGCAATGAACGGCAAGGCAAGGAAAGGGTAACGCATTTGAAAGGACGGTCAGGCGAGGCAACGCTAAGGCACGAGAACGCAAGGCTAGGCAATGCACGGCAAGGCAAGGAAAGGGTAACGCAGGGGAAGGCACGGTCAGGTGAGGCAAGGATAAGGCACGACAATGCAAGGCTAGGCAATGCACGGCAAGGCAAGGAAAGAGTAACGGAAGGAAAGGAAGGCAAGGCAAAGCCAGGCAAGGCAAGTGTAACAAAAGGCACGCCACGGCAAGGGGAATCAAGGCTAAGGCACGACAACGCACGGCTAGGCAATGCACGGCAAGGCAAGGAAAGGGTAACGCAAGGCAAGGCACGGTGAGGCTAGGCAAGGCTAATGCACGACAACGCAAGGCTAGGCAATGCACGACAATGCAAGGAAAGCTTAAAGCAAAGGAAGGCACGGTCAGGCGAGATAAGGCTAAGGCACTACAACGCAAGGCTAGGCAATGCACGGAAGGCAAGCAAAGAGTAACGGAAGGTAAGGAAGGAAAGGGAAAGCAAGGAAAGGCAAGTGTAACGGAAGGAACGGCACGGCAAGGGGAAACAAGGCTAAGGCACGACAACGCACGCTAGGCAATGCACGGCAAGGCAAGGAAAGGGTAACGCATGGGAAAGCACGGTCAGGCGAGGCAAGGCTAAGGCATGACAACGCAAGGCTAGGCAATGCACGGAACGCAAGCAAAGAGTAACGGAACGCAAGGAAGGCAAGGGAAAGCAAGGGAAGGCAAGGGTAACGGAAGGAACGGCACGGCAAGGGGTAACAAGGCTAAGGCACGACAACGCAGGGCTAGGCAATGCACGGCAAGGCAAGGAAAGAGTAACGCAAGGAAAGGAAGGCAAGGCAAAGCCAGGCAAGGCAAGTGTAACAAAAGGCACGCAACGGCAAGGGGAAACAAGGCTAAGGCACGACAACGCACGCTAGGCAATGCACGGCAAGGCAAGGAAACTTAAAGCAAAGGAAGGCAAGGTCAGGCGAGATAAGGCTAAGGCACGACAAGGCAAGGCTAGGAAATTCAGGGAAGGCAAGCAAAGAGTAACGGAAGGTAAGCAAGGCAAGGAAAAGGAAGGAAAGGCCAGGGTAACGGAAGGAACGGCACGGCAAGGGGAAACAAGTCTAAGGCACGACACCGAACGCTAGGCAATGAACGGCAAGGCAAGGAAAGGGTAACGCATTTGAAAGCACGGTCAGGCGAGGCAACGCTAAGGCACGACAACGCAAGGCTAGGCAATGCACGGAAGGCAAGCAAAGAGAAACGGAAGGTAAGGAAGGCAAGGGAAAGGAAGGAAAGGCAAGTGTAACGGAAGGAACGGCACGGCAAGGGGTAACAAGGCTAAGGCACGGCAACGCAGGGCTAGGCAATGCACGGCAAGGCAAGGAAAGGGTAACGCAGGGGAAGGCACGGTCAGGTGAGGCAAGGATAAGGCACGACAATGCAAGGCTAGGCAATGCACGGCAAGGCAAGGAAAGAGTAACGGAAGGAAAGGAAGGCAAGGCAAAGCCAGGCAAGGCAAGTGTAACAAAAGGCACGCCACGGCAAGGGGAAACAAGGCTGAGGGACGACAAAGCACGGCTAGGCAATGCACGGCAAGGCAAGGAAAGGGTAACGCAAGGCAAGGCACTGTGAGTCTAGGCAAGGCTAATGCACGACAACGCAAGGCTAGGCAATGCACGGAAGGCAAGCAAAGAGTAACGGAAGGTAAGGAAGGCAAGGGAAAGCAAGGAAAGGCAATGGTACCGGAAGGAACGGCACGGCAAGGGGAAAGAAGGCTAAGGCACGACAACGCACGCTAGGCAATGCACGTCAAGGCAAGGAAAGGGTAACGCATGGGAAAGCACGGTCAGGCGAGGCAAGCCTAAGGCATGACAACACAAGGCTAGTCAATGCACGGAAGGCAAGCAAAGAGTAACGGAAAGTAAGGAAGGCAAGGGAAAGCAAAGAAAGGCAAGTGTAACGGAAGGAACGGCACGGCAAGGGGAAACAAGGCTAAGGCACGACAACGCACGGCTAGGCAATGCACGGCAAGGCAAGCAAAGGGTAACGCAAGGAAAGGCACGGTGAGGCTAGGCAAGGCTAATGCACGAAAACGCAAGGCTAGGCGATGCACGACAATGCAAGGAAAGGTTAAAGCAAAGGAAGGCAAGGTCAGGCGAGATAAGGCTAAGGCACGACAACGCAAGGCTAGGCAATGCACGGAAGGCAAGCAAAGAGTAACGGAAGGTAAGGAAGGCAAGGGAAAGCAAGGAAAGGCAAGTGTAACGGAAGGAACGGCACGGCAAGGGGAAACAAGGCTAAGGCACGACAACGCACGCTAGGCAATGCACGGCAAGGCAAGGAAAGGGTAACGCATGGGAAAGCACGGTCAGGCGAGGCAAGGCTAAGGCATGACAACGCAAGGCTAGGCAATGCACGGAAAGCAAGCAAAGAGTAACGGAACGCAAGGAAGGCAAGGGAAAGCAAGGGAAGGCAAGGGTAACGGAAGGAACGGCACGGCAAGGGGTAACAAGGCTAAGGCACGACAACACAGGGCTAGGCCATGCACGGCAAGGCAAGGAAAGGGTAACGCAAGGGAAGGCACGGTCAGGTGAGGCAAGGATAAGGCACGACAATGCAAGGCTAGGCAATGCACGACAATGCAAGGAAAGCTTAAAGCAAAGGAAGGCACGGTCGGGCGAGATAAGGCTAAGGCACGACAACGCAAGGCTAGGCAATGCAGGGAAGGCAAGTAAAGAGGAACGGAACGTAAGGAAGGCAAGGAAAAGCAAGGAAAGGCAAGGGTAACGGAAGGAACGGCACGGGAAGCGGAAACAAGGCTAAGGCACGGCAACGCAGGCTGAGCAATGCACGGCAAGGCAAGGAAAGGGTAACGCATTTGAAAGCACGGTCAGGCGAGGCAACGCTAAGGCACGACAACGCAAGGCTAGGCAATGCACCGCAAGGCAAGGAAAGGGTAACGCAGGGGAATGCACGGTAAGGTGAGGCAAGGATAAGGCACGACAATGCAAGGCTAGGCAATGCACGGCAAGGCAAGGAAAGAGTAACGGAAGGAAAGGAAGGCAAGGCAAAGCCAGGCAAGGCAAGTGTAACAAAAGGCACGCTACGGCAAGGGGAATCAAGGCTAAGGCACGACAACGCACGGCTAGGCAATGCACGGCAAGGCAAGGAAAGGGTAACGCAAGGCAAGGCACGGTGAGGCTAGGCAAGGCTAATGCACGACAACGCAAGGCTAGGCAATGCACGACAATGCAAGGAAAGCTTAAAGCAAAGGAAGGCACGGTCAGGCGAGGCAAGGCTAAGGCACTCCAACGCAAGGCTAGGCAATGCACGGAAGGCAAGCAAAGAGTAACGGAAGGTAAGGAAGGAAAGGGAAAGCAAGGAAAGGCAAGTGTAACGGAAGGAACGGCACGGCAAGGGGAAACAAGGCTAAGGCACGACAACGCACGGCTAGGCAATGCACGGCAAGGCAAGGAAAGGGTAACGCATGGGAAAGCACGGTCAGGCGAGGCAAGCCTAAGGCATGACAGCGCAAGGCTAGGCAATGCACGGAAAGCAAGCAAAGAGTAACGGAACGCAAGGAAGGCAAGGGAAAGCAAAGGAAGGCAAGGGTAACGGAAGGAACGGCACGGCAAGGGGTAACAAGGCTAAGGCACGACAACGCAGGGCTAGGCAATGCACGGCAAGGCAAGGAAAGAGTAACGGAAGGAAAGGAAGGCAAGGCAAAGCCAGGCAAGGCAAGTGTAATAAAAGGCACGCAACGGCAAGGGGAAACAAGGCTAAGGCACGACAACACACGGCTAGGAAATGCACGGCAAGGGAAGGAAAGGGTAACGGAAGGCAAGGCACGGTGAGGCTAGGCAAGGCTAATGCACGACAACGCAAGGCTAGGCAATGCACGACAATGCAAGTAAAGCTTAAAGCAAAGGAAGGCACGGTCAGGCGAGATAAGGCTAAGGCACGACAACGCAAGGCTAGGCAATGCAGGGAAGGCAAGCAAAGAGTAACGGAAGGTAAGGAAGGCAAGGGAAAGCAAGGAAAGGCAATGGTAACGGAAAGAACGGCACGGCAAGGGGAAACAAGGCTAAGGCACGACAACGCACGCTAGGCAATGCACGGCAAGCCAAGGAAAGGGTAACGCATGGGAAAGCACGGTCAGGGGAGGCAAGGCTAAGGCACGACAACGCAAGGCTTGGCAATGCACGGAAGGCAAGCAAAGAGTAACGGAAGGTAAGGAAGGCAAGGGAAAGCAAGGAAAGGCAAGTGTAACGGAAGGAACGGCACGGCACGGGGAAACAAGGCTAAGGCACGACAACGCACGGCTAGGCAATGCACGGCAAGGCAAGGAAAGGGTAACGCAAGGCAAGGCACGGTCAGGCGAGGCAAAGCTAAGGCACGACAACGCAAGGCTAGGCAATGCACGGAAGGCAAGCAAAGAGTAACGGAAGGCAAGGAAGGCAAGGGAAAGCAAGGGAAGGCAAGGGTAACGGAAGGAACGGCACGGCAAGGGGAAACAAGGCTAAGGCACGACAACGCACAGCTAGGCAATGCACGGCAAGGCAAGGAAATGGTAACGCAGGGGAAGGCACGGTCAGGTGAGGCAAGGATAAGGCACGACAATGCAAGGCTAGGCAATGCACGGCAAGGCAAGGAAAGAGTAACGGAAGGAAAGGAAGGCAAGGCAAAGCCAGGCAAGGCAAGTGTAACAAAAGGCACGCAACGGCAAGGGGAAACAAGGCTAAGGCACGACAACACACGGCTAGGAAATGCACGGCAAGGCAAGGAAAGGGTAACGCAAGGCAAGGCACGGTGAGGCTAGGCAAGGCTAATGCACGACAACGCAAGGCTAGGCAATGCACGACAATGCAAGTAAAGCTTAAAGCAAAGGAAGGCACGGCCAGAAGAGATAAGGCTAAGGCACGACAACGCAAGGCTAGGCAATGCAGGGAAGGCAAGGAAAGAGTAACGGAAGGTAAGGAAGGCAAAGGAAAGCAAGGAAAGGCAATGGTAACGGAAGGAACGGCACGGCAAGGGGAAACAAGTCTAAGGCACGACAACGCACGCTAGGCAATGCACGGCAAGGGAAGGAAAGGGTAACGCATGGGAAAGCACGGTCAGGCGAGGCAAGGCTAAGGCATGACAACGCAAGGCTAGGCAATGCACGGAAAGCAAGCAAAGAGTAACGGAACGCAAGGAAGGCAAGGGAAAGCCAGGGAAGGCAAGGGTAATGGAAGGAACGGCACGGCAAGGGGAAACAAGGCTAAGGCACGGCAACGCAGGCTAGGCAATGCACGGCAAGGCAAGGAAAGGGTAACGCATGCGAAAGCACGTTCAGGCGAGGCAAGGCTAAGGCACGACAACGCAAGGCTACGCAATGCACGGAAGGCTAGCAAAGAGTAACGGAAGGTAAGAAAGGCAAGGGAAAGCAAAGAAAGGCAAGTGTAACGGGAGGAACGGCACGGCAAGGGGAAACAAGGCTAAGGCACGACAACGCATGGCTAGGCAATGCACGACACGGCAAGCAAAGGGTAACGCAAGGAAAGGCACGGTGAGGCTAGGCAAGGCTAATGCACGAAAACGCAAGGCTAGGCGATGCACGACAATGCAAGGAAACTTAAAGCAAAGGAAGGCAAGGTCAGGCGAGATAAGGCTAAGGCACGACAAGGCAAGGCTAGGAAAATCAGGGAAGGCAAGCAAAGAGTAACGGAAGGTAAGCAAGGCAAGGAAAAGGAAGGAAAGGCCAGGGTAACGGAAGGAACGGCACGGCAAGGGGAAACAAGTCTAAGGCACGACACCGAACGCTAGGCAATGAACGGCAAGGCAAGGAAAGGTTAACGCA
Organism: Macrotis lagotis; assembly: GCF_037893015.1. NCBI lineage: Eukaryota > Metazoa > Chordata > Mammalia > Peramelemorphia > Peramelidae > Macrotis > Macrotis lagotis. Next base: position 396,096 of record NW_027421978.1, read on the forward strand.
TTTGAAAGCACGGTCAGGCGAGGCAACGCTAAGGCACGACAACGCAAGGCTAGGCAATGCACGGAAGGCAAGCAAAGAGTAACGGAAGGTAAGGAAGGCAAGGGAAAGCAAGGAAAGGCAAGTGTAACGGAAGGAACGGCACGGCAAGGGGAAACAAGGCTACGGCACGACAACGCACGGGTAGGCAATGCACAACAAGGCAAGGAAAGGGTAACGCATGGTAAAGTACGGTCAGGCGATGCAAGGCTAAGGCATGACAACGCAAGGCTAGGCAATGCACGGAAAGCAAGCAAAGAGTAACGGAACGCAAGGAAGGCAAGGGAAAGCAAGGGAAGGCAAGGGTAACGGAAGGAACGGCACGGCAAGGGGTAACAAGGCTAAGGCACGGCAACGCAGGGCTAGGCAATGCACGGCAAGGCAAGGAAAGGGTAATGCAGGGGAAGGCACGGTCAGGCGAGATAAGGCTAAGGCACGACAACGCAAGGCTAGGCAATGCACGGAAGGCAAGCAAAGAGTAACGGAAGGTAAGGAAGGCAAGGGAAAGCAAAGAAAGGCAAGTGTAACGGAAGGAACGGCACGGCAAGGGGAAACAAGGCTAAGGCACGGCAACGTAGGCTAGGCAATGCACGGCAAGGCAAGCAAAGGGTAACGCAAGGAAAGGCACGGTGAGGCTAGGCAAGGCTAATGCACGAAAACGCAAGGCTAGGCGATGCACGACAATGCAAGGAAAGGTTAAAGCAAAGGAAGGCAAGGTCAGGCGAGATAAGGCTAAGGCACGACAACGCAAGGCTAGGCAATGCACGGAAGGCAAGCAAAGAGTAACGGAAGGTAAGGAAGGCAAGGGAAAGCAAGGAAAGGCAAGTGTAACGGAAGGAACCGCACGGCAAGGGGAAACAAGGCTAAGGCACGACAACGCACGCTAGGCAATGCACGTCAAGGCAAGGAAAGGGTAACGCATGGGAAAGCACGGTCAGGCGAGGCAAGGCTAAGGCACGACAACGCAAGGCTAGGCAATGCACGGAAGGCAAGCAAAGAGTAACGGAAAGTAAGGAAGGCAAGGGAAAGCAAAGAAAGGCAAGTGTAACGGAAGGAACGGCACGGCAAGGGGAAACAAGGCTAAGGCACGACAACGCACGGCTAGGCAATGCACGGCAAGGCAAGCAAAGGGTAACGCAAGGAAAGGCACGGTGAGGCTAGGCAAGGCTAATGCACGAAAACGCAAGGCTAGGCGATGCACGACAATGCAAGGAAAGGTTAAAGCAAAGGAAGGCAAGGTCAGGCGAGATAAGGCTAAGGCACGACAACGCAAGGCTAGGCAATTCAGGGAAGGCAAGCAAAGAGTAACATAAGGTAAGGAAGGCAAGGGAAAGCAAAGAAAGGCAAGTGTAACGGAAGGAACGGCACGGCAAGGGGAAACAAGGCTAAGGCACGACAACGCACGCTAGGCAATGCACGTCAAGGCAAGGAAAGGGTAACGCATGGGAAAGCACGTTCAGGCGAGGCAAGGCTAAGGCACGACAACGCAAGGCTAGGCAATGCACGGAAGGCAAGCAAAGAGTAACGGAACGCAAGGAAGGCAAGGGAAAGCAAGGGAAGGCAAGGGTAACGGAAGGAACGGCACGGCAAGGGGTAACAAGGCTAAGGCACGACAACGCACGGCTAGGCATTGCACGGCAAGGCAAGGAAAGGGTAACGCAGGGGAAGGCACGGTCAGGTGAGGCAAGGACAAGGCACGACAACGCAAGGCTAGGCAATGCACGGAAAGCAAGCAAAGAGTAACGGAATGCAAGGAAGGCAAGTGAAAGCAAGGGAAGGCAAGGGTAACGGAAGGAACGGCTCGGCAAGGGGTAACAAGGCTAAGGCACGGCAACGCAGGGCTAGGCAATGCACGGCAAGGCAAGGAAAGGGTAATGCAGGGGAAGGCACGGTCAGGTGAGGCAAGGATAAGGCACGACAATGCAAGGCTAGGCAATGCACGGCAAGGCAAGGAAAGAGTAACGGAAAGAAAGGAAGGCAAGGCAAAGCCAGGCAAGGCAAGTGTAACAAAAGGCACGCCACGGCAAGGGGAAACAAGGCTAAGGCACGACAACGTACGGCTAGGCAATGCACGGCAAGGCAAGCAAAGGGTAACGCAAGGAAAGGCACGGTGAGGCTAGGCAAGGCTAATGCACGAAAACGCAAGGCTAGGCGATGCACGACAATGCAAGGAAAGGTTAAAGCAAAGGAAGGCACGGTCAGGCGAGATAAGGCTAAGGCACGACAACGCAAGGCTAGGCAATGCACGGAAGGCAAGCAAAGAGTAACGGAAAGGAAGGAAAGGCAAGTGTAACGGAAGGAACCGCACGGCAAGGGGAAACAAGGCTAAGGCACGAAAACGCACGCTAGGCAATGCACGTCAAGGCAAGGAAAGGGTAACGCATGGGAAAGCACGGTCAGGCGAGGCAAGGCTAAGGCATGACAACACAAGGCTAGGCAATGCACGGAAGGCAAGCAAAGAGTAACGGAAAGTAAGGAAGGCAAGGGAAAGCAAAGAAAGGCAAGTGTAACGAAAGGCACGGCACGGCAAGGGGAAACAAGGCTAAGGCACGACAACGCACGGCTAGGCAATGCACGGCAAGGCAAGCAAAGGGTAACGCAAGGCAAGGCACGGTGAGGCTAGGCAAGGCTAATGCACGAAAACGCAAGGCTAGGCAATGCACGACAATGCAAGGAAAGCTTAAAGCAAAGGAAGGCACGGTCAGGCGAGATAAGGCTAAGGCACGACAACGCAAGGCTAGGCAATGCAGGGAAGGCAAGCAAAGAGTAACGGAAGGTAAGGAAGGAAGGAAAAGCAAGGAAAGGCAAGGGTAACGGAAGGAACGGCACGGCAAGGGGAAACAAGTCTAAGGCACGACAACGCAGGGCTGAGGCAATGCACGGCAAGGCAAGGAAAGGGTAACGCATGGGAAAGAACGTTCAGGCGAGGCAAGGCTAAGGCACGACAACGCAAGGCTAGGCAATGCACGGAAGGCAAGCAAAGAGTAACGGAACGACAAGGAAGGCAAGGGAAAGCAAGGCAAAGGCAAGGGTAACGGAAGGAACGGCACGGCAAGGGGAAACAAGGCTAAGGCACGACAACGCAAGGCTAGGCAATGCACGGCAAGGCAAGGAAAGGGTAACGCAGGGGAAGGCACGGTCAGGCGAGACAAGGCTAAGGCACGACAACGCAAGGCTAGGCAATGCACGGAAAGCAAGCAAAGAGTAACGGAAGGCAAGGAAGGCAAGGGAAAGCAAGGGAAGGCAAGGGTAACGGGAGGAACGGCACGGCAAGGGGTAACAAGGCTAAGGCACGGCAACGCAGGGCTAGGCAATGCACGGCAAGGCAAGGAAAGGGTAACGCATGGGAAGGACGGTCAAGGAGGCAACGCTAAGGCACGACAACGCAAGGCTAGGCAATGCACGGAAGGCAAGCAAAGAGTAACGGAAGGTAAGGAAGGCAAGGGAAAGCAAGGAAAGGCAAGTGTAACGGAAGGAACGGCACGGCAAGGGGAAACAAGGCTAAGGCACGACAACGCACGGCTAGGCAATGCACGGCAAGGCAAGGAAAGGGTAACGCAAGGCAAGGCAAGGTGAGGCTAGGCAAGGCTAATGCACGACAACGCAAGGCTAGGCAATGCACGACAATGCAAGGAAAGCTTAAAGCAAAGGAAGGCACGGTCAGGCGAGATAAGGCTAAGGCACGACAACGCAAGGCTACGCAATGCAGGGAAGGGAAGCAAAGAGTAACGGAAGGTAAGGAAGGCAAGGGAAAGGAAGGAAAGGCAAGGGTAACGGAAGGAACGGCACGGCAAGGGGAAACAAGGCTAAGGCACGGCAACGCAGGCTAGGCAATGCACGGCAAGGCAAGGAAAGGGTAACGCATGGGAAAGCACGTTCAGGCGAGGCAAGGCTAAGGCACGACAACGCAAGGCTAGGCAATGCACGGAAGGCAAGCAAAGAGTAACGGAAGGTAAGGAAGGCAAGGGAAAGCAAAGAAAGGCAAGTGTAACGGAAGGAACGGCACGGCAAGGGGAAACAAGGCTAAGGCACGACAACGCACGGCTAGGCAATGCACGGCAAGGCAAGCAAAGGGTAACGCAAGGAAAGGCACGGTGAGGCTAGGCAAGGCTAATGCACGAAAACGCAAGGCTAGGCGATGCACGACAATGCAAGGAAAGCTTAAAGCAAAGGAAGGCAAGGTCAGGCGAGATAAGGCTAAGGCACGACAACGCAAGGCTAGGCAATTCAGGGAAGGCAAGCAAAGAGTAACGGAAGGTAAGCAAGGCAAGGAAAAGCAAGGAAAGGCAAGGGTAACGGAAGGAACGGCACGGCAAGGGGAAACAAGTCTAAGGCACGACACCGAACGCTAGGCAATGAACGGCAAGGCAAGGAAAGGTTAACGCATTTGAAAGCACGGTCAGGCGAGGCAACGCTAAGGCACGACAACGCAAGGCTAGGCAAAGCACGGAAGGCAAGCAAAGAGTAACGGAAGGTAAGGAAGGCAAATGAAAGCAAGGAAAGGCAAGTGTAACGGAAGGAACGGCACGGCAAGGGGAAACAAGGCTACGGCACGACAACGCACGGGTAGGCAATGCACAACAAGGCAAGGAAAGGGTAACGCATGGTAAAGTACGGTCAGGCGATGCAAGGCTAAGGCATGACAACGCAAGGCTAGGCAATGCACGGAAAGCAAGCAAAGAGTAACGGAACGCAAGGAAGGCAAGGGAAAGCAAGGGAAGGCAAGGGTAACGGAAGGAACGGCACGGCAAGGGGTAACAAGGCTAAGGCACGGCAACGCAGGGCTAGGCAATGCACGGCAAGGCAAGGAAAGGGTAATGCAGGGGAAGGCACGGTCAGGTGAGGCAAGGATAAGGCACGACAATGCAAGGCTAGGCAATGCACGGAAGGCAAGCAAAGAGTAACGGAAGGAAAGGAAGGCAAGGGAAAGCAAGGAAAGGCAAGTGTAACGGAAGGAACGGCACGGCAAGGGGAAACAAGGCTAAGGCACGGCAACGTAGGCTAGGCAATGCACGGCAAGGCAAGCAAAGGGTAACGCAAGGAAAGGCACGGTGAGGCTAGGCAAGGCTAATGCACGAAAACGCAAGGCTAGGCGATGCACGACAATGCAAGGAAAGGTTAAAGCAAAGGAAGGCAAGGTCAGGCGAGATAAGGCTAAGGCACGACAACGCAAGGCTAGGCAATGCACGGAAGGCAAGCAAAGAGTAACGGAAGGTAAGGAAGGCAAGGGAAAGCAAGGAAAGGCAAGTGTAACGGAAGGAACCGCACGGCAAGGGGAAACAAGGCTAAGGCACGAAAACGCACGCTAGGCAATGCACGTCAAGGCAAGGAAAGGGTAACGCATGGGAAAGCACGGTCAGGCGAGGCAAGGCTAAGGCATGACAACACAAGGCTAGGCAATGCACGGAAGGCAAGCAAAGTGTAACGGAAAGTAAGGAAGGCAAGGGAAAGCAAAGAAAGGCAAGTGTAACGGAAGGAACGGCACGGCAAGGGGAAACAAGGCTAAGGCACGACAACGCACGGCTAGGCAATGCACGGCAAGGCAAGCAAAGGGTAACGCAAGGAAAGGCACGGTGAGGCTAGGCAAGGCTAATGCACGAAAACGCAAGGCTAGGCGATGCACGACAATGCAAGGAAAGGTTAAAGCAAAGGAAGGCAAGGTCAGGCGAGATAAGGCTAAGGCACGACAACGCAAGGCTAGGCAATGCACGGAAGGCAAGCAAAGAGTAACGGAAGGTAAGGAAGGCAAGGGAAAGCAAGGAAAGGCAAGGGTAACGGAAGGAACGGCACGGAAAGGGGAAACAAGGCTAAGGCACGGCAACGCCCGCTAGGCAATGAACGGCAAGGCAAAGAAAGTTTAACGCAGGGAAAGCACGGTCAGGCGAGGCAAGGCTAAGGCACGACAACGCAAGGCAATGCACGGCAAGGCAAGGAAAGCTTAAAGCAAAGGAAGGCACGGTCAGGCGAGATAAGGCTAGGCAATGCACGGCAAGGCAAGGAAAGCTTAAAGCAAAGGAAGGCACGGTCAGGCGAGATAAGGCTAAGGCACGACAACGCAAGGCTAGGCAATGCAGGGAAGGCAAGCAAAGAGTAACGGAACGTAAGGAAGGCAAGGAAAAGCAAGGAAAGGCAAGGGTAACGGAAGGAACGGCACGGGAAGCGGAAACAAGGCTAAGGCACGGCAACGCAGGCTGAGCAATGCACGGCAAGGCAAGGAAAGAGTAACGCATGGGAAAGCACGTTCAGGCGAGGCAAGGCTAAGGCACGACAACGCAAGGCTAGGCAATGCACGGAAGGCAAGCAAAGAGTAACGGAAGGTAAGGAAGGCAAGGGAAAGCAAAGAAATGCAAGTGTAACGGAAGGAACTGCACGGCAAGGGGAAACAAGGCTAAGGCACGACAACGCACGGCTAGGCAATGCACGGCAAGGCAAGCAAAGGGTAACGCAAGGCAAGGCACGGTGAGGCTAGGCAAGGCTAATGCACGAAAACGCAAGGCTAGGCAATGCACGACAATGCAAGGAAAGCTTAAAGCAAAGGAAGGCAAGGTCAGGCGAGATAAGGCAAAGGCACGACAACGCAAGGCTAGGCAATTCAGGGAATGCAAGCAAAGAGTAACGGAAGGTAAGCAAGGCAAGGAAAAGGAAGGAAAGGCCAGGGTAACGGAAGGAACGGCACGGCAAGGGGAAACAAGTCTAAGGCACGACACCGAACGCTAGGCAATGAACGGCAAGGCAAGGAAAGGGTAACGCATTTGAAAGCACGGTCAGGCGAGGCAACGCTAAGGCACGACAACGCAAGGCTAGGCAATGCACGGCAAGGCAAGGAAAGGGTAACGCAGGGGAAGGCACGGTCAGGTGAGGCAAGGATAAGGCACGACAATGCAAGGCTAGGCAATGCACGGCAAGGCAAGGAAAGAGTAACGGAAGGAAAGGAAGGCAAGGCAAAGCCAGGCAAGGCAAGTGTAACAAAAGGCACGCAACGGCAAGGGGGAATCAAGGCTAAGGCACGACAACGCACGGCTAGGCAATGCACGGCAAGGCAAGGAAAGGGTAACGCAAGGCAAGGCACGGTGAGGCTAGGCAAGGCTAATGCACGACAACGCAAGGCTAGGCAATGCACGACAATGCAAGGAATGCTTAAAGCAAAGGAAGGCACGGTCAGGCGAGATAAGGCTAAGGCACTACAACGCAAGGCTAGGCAATGCACGGAAGGGAAGCAAAGAGTAACGGAAGGTAAGGAAGGCAAGGGAAAGCAAGGAAAGGCAAGTGTAACGGAAGGAACGGCACGGCAAGGGGAAACAAGGCTAAGGCACGACAACGCACGCTAGGCAATGCACGGCAAGGCAAGGAAATGGTAACGCATGGGAAAGCACGGTCAGGCGAGGCAAGCCTAAGGCATGACAACGCAAGGCTAGGCAATGCACGGAACGCAAGCAAAGAGTAACGGAACGCAAGGAAGGCAAGGGAAAGCAAGGAAAGGCAAGGGTAACGGAAGGAACGGCACGGCAAGGGGTAACAAGGCTAAGGCACCACAACGCAGGGCTAGGCAATGCACGGCAAGGCAAGGAAAGAGTAACGCAAGGAAAGGAAGGCAAGGTAAAGCCAGGCAAGGCAAGTGTAACAAAAGGCTCGCAACGTCAAGGGGAAACAAGGCTAAGGCACGACAACGCACGCTAGGCAATGCACGGCAAGGCAAGGAAACTTAAAGCAAAGGAAGGCAAGGTCAGGCGAGATAAGGCTAAGGCACGACAAGGCAAGGCTAGGAAATTCAGGGAAGGCAAGCAAAGAGTAACGGAAGGTAAGCAAGGCAAGGAAAAGGAAGGAAAGGCGAGGGTAACGGAAGGAACGGCACGGCAAGGGGAAACAAGTCTAAGGCACGACACCGAACGCTAGGCAATGAACGGCAAGGCAAGGAAAGGGTAACGCATTTGAAAGCACGGTCAGGCGAGGCAACGCTAAGGCACGACAACGCAAGCCTAGGCAATGCACGGAAGGCAAGCAAAGAGTAACGGAAGGTAAGGAAGGCAAGGGAAAGGAAGGAAAGGCAAGTGTAACGGAAGGAACGGCACGGCAAGGGGAAACAAGGCTAAGGCACGACAACGCACGGCTAGGCAATGCACAACAAGGCAAGGAAAGGGTAACGCATGGTAAAGCACGGTCAGGCGATGCAAGGCTAAGGCATGACAACGCAAGGCTAGGCAATGCACGGAAAGCAAGCAAAGAGTAACGGAACGCAAGGAAGGCAAGGGAAAGCAAGGGAAGGCAAGGGTAACGGAAGGAACGGCACGGCAAGGGGTAACAAGGCTAAGGCACGGCAACGCAGGGCTAGGCAATGCACGGCAAGGCAAGGAAAGGGTAATGCAGGGGAAGGTACGGTCAGGTGAGGCAAGGATAAGGCACGACAATGCAAGGCTATGCAATGCACGGCAAGGCAAGGAAAGAGTAACGGAAGGAAAGGAAGGCAAGGCAAAGCCAGGCAAGGCAAGTGTAACAAAAGGCACGCCACGGCAAGGGGAAACAAGGCTGAGGCACGACAACGCACGGCTAGGCAATGCACGGCAAGGCAAGGAAAGGGTAACGCAAGGCAAGGCACGGTGAGGCTAGGCAAGGCTAAGGCACGACAACGCAAGGCTAGGCAATGCACGGAAGGCAAGCAAAGAGTAACGGAAGGTAAGGAAGGCAAGGGAAACCAAGGAAAGGCAATGGTACCGGAAGGAACGGCACGGCAAGGGGAAAGAAGGCTAAGGCACGACAACGCACGCTAGGCAATGCACGTCAAGGCAAGGAAAGGGTAACGCATGGGAAAGCACGGTCAGGGGAGGCAAGCCTAAGGCATGACAACACAAGGCTAGGCAATGCACGGAAGGCAAGCAAAGAGTAACGGAAAGCAAGGAAGGCAAGGGAAAGCAAGGGAAGGCAAAGAGTAACGGAAGGTAAGGACGGCAAGGGAAAACAAGAAATGCAAGTGTACGACAACGCACGGCTAGGCAATGCACGGCAAGGCAAGCAAAGGGTAACCCAAGGAAAGGCACGGTGAGGCTAGGCAAGGCTAATGCACGAAAACGCAAGGCTAGGCGATGCACGACAATGCAAGGAAAGGTTTAAGCAAAGGAAGGCAAGGTCAGGCGAGATAAGGCTAAGGCACGACAACGCAAGGCTAGGCAATGCACGGAAAGCAAGCAAAGAGTAACGGAACGCAAGGAAGGCAAGGAAAAGCAAGGAAAGGCAAGGGTAACGGAAGGAACTGCACGGCAAGGGGAAACAAGGCTAAGGCACGACAACGCACGGCTAGGCAATGCAAGGCAAGGAAAGGGTAACGCATGGGAAAGCACGGTCAGGCGAGGCAAGGCTAAGGCATGACAACGCAAGGCTAGGCAATGCACGGAAAGCAAGCAAAGAGTAACGGAACGCAAGGAAGGCAAGGGAAAGCAAGGGAAGGCAAGGGTAACGGAAGGAACGGCACGGCAAGGGGTAACAAGGCTAAGGCACGACAACGGAGGCATGGCAATGCACGGCAAGGCAAGGAAAGGGTAACGCAGGGGAAGGCACGGTCAGGTGAGGCAAGGATAAGGCACGACAATGCAAGGCTAGGCAATGCACGGCAAGGCAAGGAAAGCTTAAAGCAAAGGAAGGCACGGTCAGGCGAGATAAGGCTAAGGCACGACAACGCAAGGCTAGGCAATGCAGGGAAGGCAAGTAAAGAGGAACGGAACGTAAGGAAGGCAAGGAAAAGCAAGGAAAGGCAAGGGTAACGGAAGTAACGGCACGGGAAGCGGAAACAAGGCTAAGGCACGGCAACGCAGGCTGAGCAATGCACGGCAAGGCAAGGAAAGGGTAACGCATTTGAAAGCACGGTCAGGCGAGGCAACGCTAAGGCACGACAACGCAAGGCTAGGCAATGCACCGCAAGGCAAGGAAAGGGTAACGCAGGGGAATGCACGGTAAGGTGAGGCAAGGATAAGGCACGACAATGCAAGGCTAGGCAATGCACGGCAAGGCAAGGAAAGAGTAACGGAAGGAAAGGAAGGCAAGGCAAAAGCCAGGCAAGGCAAGTGTAACAAAAGGCACGCTACGGCAAGGGGAATCAAGGCTAAGGCACGACAACGCAAGGCTAGGCAAAGCACGGCAAGGCAAGGAAAGGTAACGCAAGGCAAGGCACGGTGAGGCTAGGCAAGGCTAATGCACGACAACGCAAGGCTAGGCAATGCACGACAATGCAAGGAAAGCTTAAAGCAAAGGAAGGCACGGTCAGGCGAGATAAGGCTAAGGCACTACAACGCAAGGCTAGGCAATGCACGGAAGGCAAGCAAAGAGTAACGGAAGGTAAGGAAGGAAAGGGAAAGCAAGGAAAGGCAAGTGTAACGGAAGGAACGGCACGGCAAGGGGAAACAAGGCTAAGGCACGACAACGCACGCTAGGCAATGCACGGCAAGGCAAGGAAAGGGTAACGCATGGGAAAGCACGGTCAGGCGAGGCAAGCCTAAGGCATGACAACGCAAGGCTAGGCAATGCACGGAAAGCAAGCAAAGAGTAACGGAACGCAAGGAAGGCAAGGGAAAGCAAGGGAAGGCAAGGGTAACGGAAGGAACGGCACGGCAAGGGGAAACAAGGCTAAGGCACGAGAAGGCAGGGCTAGGCAATGCACGGCAAGGCAAGGAAAGAGTAACGGAAGGAAAGGAAGGCAAGGCAAAGCCAGGCAAGGCAAGTGTAACAAAAGGCACGCAACGGCAAGGGGAAACAAGGCTAAGGCACGACAACACACGGCTAGGAAATGCACGGCAAGGCAAGGAAAGGGTAACGGAAGGCAAGGCACGGTGAGGCTAGGCAAGGCTAATGCACGACAACGCAAGGCTAGGCAATGCACGACAATGCAAGTAAAGCTTAAAGCAAAGGAAGGCACGGTCAGAAGAGATAAGGCTAAGGCACGACAACGCAAGGCTACGCAATGCAGGGAAGGCAAGCAAAGAGTAACGGAAGGTAAGGAAGGCAAGGGAAAGCAAGGAAAGGCAATGGTAACGGAAGGAACGGCACGGCAAGGGGAAACAAGGCTAAGGCACGACAACGCACGCTAGGCAATGCACGGCAAGCCAAGGAAAGGGTAACGCATGGGAAAGCACGGTCAGGGGAGGCAAGGCTAAGGCACGACAAGGCAAGGCTTGGCAATGCACGGAAGGCAAGCAAAGAGTAACGGAAGGTAAGGAAGGCAAGGGAAAGCAAAGAAATGCAAGTGTAACGGAAGGAACGGCACGGCAAGGGGAAACAAGGCTAAGGCACGACAACACACGGCTAGGAAATGCACTGCAAGGCAAGGAAAGGGTAACGCAAGGCAAGGCACGGTGAGGCTAGGCAAGGTTAATGCACGACAACGCAAGGCTACGCAATGCACGACAATGCAAGGAAAGCTTAAAGGAAAGGAAGGCACGGTCAGGCGAGATAAGGCTAAGGCACGACAACGCAAGGCTAGGCAATGCAGGGAAGGCAAGCAAAGAGTAACGGAAGGTAAGGAAGGCAAGGGAAAGCAAGGAAAGGCAATGGTAACGGAAGGAACGGCACGGCAAGGGGAAACAAGGCTAAGGCACGACAACGCACGCTAGGCAATGCACGGCAAGGCAAGCAAAGGGTAACGCAAGGAAAGGCACGGTGAGGCTTGGCAAGGCTAATGCACGAAAACGCAAGGCTAGGCAATGCACGACAATGCAAGGAAAGCTTAAAGCAAAGGAAGGCAAGGTCAGGCGAGATAAGGCAAAGGCACGACAACGCAAGGCTAGGCAAATCAGGGAAGGCAAGCAAAGAGTAACGGAAGGTAAGCAAGGCAAGGAAAAAGGAAGGAAAGGCCAGGGTAACGGAAGGAACGGCACGGCAAGGGGAAACAAGTCTAAGGCACGACACCGAACGCTAGGCAATGAACGGCAAGGCAAGGAAAGGGTAACGCCTTTGAAAGCACGGTCAGGCGAGGCAACGCTAAGGCACGACAACGCAAGGCTAGGCAATGCACCGCAAGGCAAGGAAAGGGTAACGCAGGGGAATGCACGGTAAGGTGAGGCAAGGATAAGGCACGACAATGCAAGGCTAGGCAATGCACGGCAAGGCAAGGAAAGAGTAACGGAAGGAAAGGAAGGCAAGGCAAAGCCAGGCAAGGCAAGTGTAACAAAAGGCACGCTACGTCAAGGGGAATCAAGGCTAAGGCACGACAACGCAAGGCTAGGCAATGCACGGCAAGGCAAGGAAAGGGTAACGCAAGGCAAGGCACGGTGAGGCTAGGCAAGGCTAATGCACGACAACGCAAGGCTAGGCAATGCACGACAATGCAAGGAAAGCTTAAAGCAAAGGAAGGCACGGTCAGGCGAGATAAGGCTAAGGCACTACAACGCAAGGCTAGGCAATGCACGGAAGGCAAGCAAAGAGTAACGGAACGCAAGGAAGGCAAGGGAAAGCAAAGAAAGGCAAGTGTAACGGAAGGACCTGCACGGCAAGGGGAAACAAGGCTAAGGCACGACAACGCACGGCTAGGTAATGCACGGCAAGGCAAGCAAAGGGTAACGCAAGGCAAGGCACGGTGAGGCTAGGCAAGGCTAATGCACGAAAACGCAAGGCTAGGCAATGCACGACAATGCAAGGAAAGCTTAAAGCAAAGGAAGGCAAGGTCAGGCGAGATAAGGCAAAGGCACGACAACGCAAGGCTAGGCAATTCAGGGAAGGCAAGCAAAGAGTAACGGAAGGTAAGCAAGGCAAGGAAAAGCAAGGAAAGGCAAGGGTAACGGAAGGAACTGCACGGCAAGGGGAAACAAGGCTAAGGCACGACAACGCAGGGTTAGGCAATGCACGGCAAGGCAAGGAAAGGGTAACGCATGGGAAAGCACGTTCAGGCGAGGCAATGCTAAGGCACGACAACGCAAGGCTAGGCAATGCACGGAAGGCAAGCAAAGAGAAACGGAAGGTAAGGAAGGCAAGGGAAAGCAAAGAAAGGCAAGTGTAACGGAAGGACCTGCACGGCAAGGGGAAACAAGGCTAAGGCACGACAACGCACGGCTAGGTAATGCACGGCAAGGCAAGGAAAGGGTAACGCAAGGCAAGGCACGGTGAGGCTAGGCAAGGCTAATGCACGAAAACGCAAGGCTAGGCAATGCACGGCAATGCAAGGAAAGCTTAAAGCAAAGGAAGGCAAGGTCAGGCGAGATAAGGCAAAGGCACGACAACGCAAGGCTAGGCAATTCAGGGAAGGCAAGCAAAGAGTAACGGAAGGTAAGCAAGGCAAGGAAAAGCAAGGAAAGGCAAGGGCAACGGAAGGAACGGCACGGCAAGGGGAAACAAGTCTAAGGCACGACACCGAACGCTAGGCAATGAACGGCAAGGCAAAGAAAGTTTAACGCATGGGAAAGCACGGTCAGGCGAGGCAAGGCTAAGGCACGACAACGCAAGGCTAGGCAATGCACGGAAGGCAAGCAAAGAGTAACGGAAGGTAAGGAAGGCAAGGGAAAACAAGTCTAAGGCACGACAACGCACGCTAGGCAATGCACGGCAAGGCAAGGAAAGAGTAACGGAAGGAAAGGAAGGCAAGGCAAAGCCAGGCAAGGCAAGTGTAACAAAAGGCACGCAACGGCAAGGGGAAACAAGGCTAAGGCACGACAACACACGGCTAGGAAATGCACGGCAAGGCAAGGAAAGGGTAACGCAAGGCAAGGCACGGTGAGGCTAGGCAAGGCTAATGCACGACAACGCAAGGCTAGGCAATGCACGACAATGCAAGTAAAGCTTAAAGCAAAGGAAGGCACGGCCAGAAGAGATAAGGCTAAGGCACGACAACGCAAGGCTAGGCAATGCAGGGACGGCAAGCAAAGAATAACGGAAGGTAAGGAAGCCAAGGGAAAGCATGGAAAGTCAATGGTAACGGAAGGAACGGCACGGCAAGGGGAAACAAGTCTAAGGCACGACAACGCACGCTAGGCAACGCACGGCAAGGCAAGGAAAGGGTAACGCATGGGAAAGCACGGTCAGGGGAGGCAAGGCTAAGGCACGACAACGCAAGGCTTGGCAATGCACGGAAGGCAAGCAAAGAGTAACGGAAGGTAAGGAAGGCAAGGGAAAGCAAAGAAAGGCAAGTGTAACGGAAGGAACGGCACGGCAAGGGGAAACAAGGCTAAGGCACGACAACGCACGCTAGGCAATGCGCGGCAAGGCAAGGAAAGGGTAACGCATGGGAAAGCACGGTCAGGCGAGGCAAGGCTAAGGAAAGCCAACGCAAGCCTAGGCAATGCACGGAAAGCAAGCAAGGAGTAACGGAATGCAAGGAAGGAAAGGGAAAGCAAGGGAAGGCAAGGGTAACGGAAGGAACGGCACTGCAAGGGTTAACAAGGCTAAGGCACGACAACACACGGCTAGGAAATGCACGACAATGCAAGGAAAGCTTAAAGGAAAGGAAGGCGCGGTCAGGCGAGATAAGGCTAAGGCACGACAACGCAAGGCTTGGCAATGCACGGAAGGCAAGCAAAGAGTAACGGAAGGTAAGGAAGGCAAGGGAAAGCAAAGAAAGGCAATGGTAACGGAAGGAACGGCACGGCAAGGGGAAACAAGGCTAAGGCACGACAACGCACGCTAGGCAATGCACGGCAAGGAAAGGAAAGGGTAACGCATGGGAAAGCACGGTCAGGCGAGGCAAGGCTAAGGCACGACAACGCAAGGCTAGGCAATGCACGGAAGGCAAGCAAAGAGTAACGGAAGGTAAGGAAGGCAAGGGAAAGCAAGGAAAGGCAATGGTAACGGAAGGAACGGCACGGCAAGGGGAAACAAGGCTAAGGCACGACAACGCACAGCTAGGCAATGCACGGCAAGGCAAGGAAAGGGTAACGCAGGGGAAGGCACGGTCAGGTGAGTCAAGGATAAGGCACGACAATGCAAGGCTAGGCAATGCAGGGCAAGGCAAGGAAAGAGTAACGGAAGAAAAGGAAGGCAAGGCAAAGCCAGGCAAGGCAAGTGTAACAAAAGGCACGCAACGGCAAGGGGAAACAAGGCTAAGGCACGACAACACACGGCTAGGAAATGCACGGCAAGGCAAGGAAAGTGTAACGCAAGGCAAGGCACGGTGAGGCTAGGCAAGGCTAATGCACGACAACGCAAGGCTAGGCAATGCACGACAATGCAAGTAAAGCTTAAAGACAAAGGAAGGCACGGCCAGAAGAGATAAGGCTAAGGCACGACAACGCAAGGCTAGGCAATGCAGGGAAGGCAAGGAAAGAGTAACGGAAGGTAAGGAAGGCAAAGGAAAGCAAGGAAAGGCAATGGTAACGGAAGGAACGGCACGGCAAGGGGAAACAAGTCTAAGGCACGAAAACGCACGCTAGGCAATGCACGGCAAGGGAAGGAAAGGGTAACGCATGGGAAAGAACGGTCAGGGGAGGCAACGCTAAGGCACGACAACGCAAGGCTTGGCAATGCACGGAAGGCAAGCGAAGAATAACGGAAGGTAAGGAAGGCAAGGGAAAGCAAGGAAAGGCAATGGTAACGGAAGGAACGGCACGGCAAGGGGAAACAAGTCTAAGGCACGAAAACGCACGCTAGGCAATGCACGGCAAGGCAAGGAAAGGGTAACGCATGCGAAAGCACGGTCAGGCGAGGCAAGCCTAAGGCATGACAACGCAAGGCTAGGCAATGCACGGCAAGGCAAGGAAAGCTTAAAGCAAAGGAAGGCACGGTCAGGCCTGATAAGGCTAAGGCACGACAACGCAAGGCTAGGCAATGCAGGGAAGGCAAGCAAAGAGTAACGGAACGTAAGGAAGGCAAGGAAAAGCAAGGAAAGGCAAGGGTAACGGAAGGAACGGCACGGGAAGCGGAAACAAGGCTAAGGCACGGCAACGCAGGCTGAGCAATGCACGGCAAGGCAAGGAAAGGGTAACGCATGGGAAAGCACGTTCAGGCGAGGCAAGGCTAAGGCACGACAACGCAAGGCTAGGCAATGCACGGAAGGCAAGCAAAGAGTAACGGAAGGCAAGGAAGGCAAGGGAAAGCAAGGCAAGGCAAGGGTAACGGAAGGAACGGCACGGCAAGGGGAAACAAGGCTAAGGCACGACAACGCACGGCTAGGCAATGCACGGCAAGGCAAGGAAAGGGTAACGCAGGGGAAGGCACGGTCAGGTGAGGCAAGGATAAGGCACGACAACGCAAGGCTAGGCAATGCACGGAAGGCAAGCAAAGAGTAACGGAACGCAAGGAAGGCAAGGGAAAGCAAGGGAAGGCAAGGGTAACGGAAGGAACGGCACGGCAAGGGGAAACAAGGCTAAGGCACGACAACGCACGGCTAGGCATTGCACGGCAAGGCAAGGAAAGGGTAACGCAGGGGAAGGCACGGTCAGGTGAGGCAAGGATAAGGCACGACAACGCAAGGCTAGGCAATGCACGGAAAGCAAGCAAAGAGTAACGGAACGCAAGGAAGGCAAGGGAAAGCAAGGGAAGGCAAGGGTAACGGAAGGAACGGCACGGCAAGGGGTAACAAGGCTAAGGCACGACAACGCAGGGCTAGGCAATGCACGGCAAGGCAAGGAAAGGGTAATGCAGGGGAAGGCACGGTCAGGTGAGGCAAGGATAAGGCATGACAACGCAAGGCTAGGCAATGCACGGAAGGCAAGCAAAGAGTAACGGAAAGTAAGGAAGGCAAGGGAAAGCAAAGAAAGGCAAGTGTACCGGAAGGAACGGCACGGCAAGGGGAAACAAGGCTAAGGCACGACAACGCACGGCTGGGCAATGCACGGCAAGGCAAGCAAAGGGTAACGCAAGGAAAGGCACGGTGAGGCTAGGCAAGGCTAATGCACGAAAACGCAAGGCTAGGCGATGCACGACAATGCAAGGAAAGGTTAAAGCAAAGGAAGGCAAGGTCAGGCGATATAAGGCTAAGGCACGACAACGCAAGGCTAGGCAATGCACGGAAGGCAAGCAAAGAGTAACGGAAGGTAAGGAAGGCAAGGGAAAGCAAGGAAAGGCAAGTGTAATGGAAGGAACGGCACGGCAAGGGGAAACAAGGCTAAGGCACGAAAACGCACGCTAGGCAATGCACGTCAAGGCAAGGAAAGGGTAACGCATGGGAAAGCACGGTCAGGCGAGGCAAGGCTAAGGCATGACAACGCAAGGCTAGGCAATGCACGGAAAGCAAGCAAAGAGTAACGGAACGGAAGGAAGGCAAGGGAAAGCAAGGGAAGGCAAGGGTAACGGAAGGAACGGCACGGCAAGGGGTAACAAGGCTAAGGCACGACAACGCAGGGCTAGGCAATGCACGGCAAGGCAAGGAAAGGGTAACGCAGGGGAAGGCACGGTCAGGTGAGGCAAGGATAAGGCACGACAATGCAAGGCTAGGCAATGCACGGCAAGGCAATGAAAGCTTAAAGCAAAGGAAGGCACGGTCAGGCGAGATAAGGCTAAGGCACGACAACGCAAGGCTAGGCAATGCAGGGAAGGCAAGCAAAGAGTAACGGAACGTAAGGAAGGCAAGGAAAAGCAAGGAAAGGCAAGGGTAACGGAAGGAACGGCACGGGAAGCGGAAACAAGGCTAAGGCACGGCAACGCAGGCTGAGCAATGCACGGCAAGGCAAGGAAAGGGTAACGCATGGGAAAGCACGTTCAGGCGAGGCAAGGCTAAGGCACGACAACGCAAGGCTAGGCAATGCACGGAAGGCAAGCAAAGAGTAACGGAACGCAAGGAAGGCAAGGGAAAGCAAGGGAAGGCAAGGGTAACGGAAGGAACGGCACGGCAAGGGGAAACAAGGCTAAGGCACGACAACGCACGGCTAGGCATTGCACGGCAAGGCAAGGAAAGGGTAATGCAGGGGAAGGCACGGTCAGGTGAGGCAAGGATAAGGCACGACAACGCAAGGCTAGGCAATGCACGGAAAGCAAGCAAAGAGTAACGGAACGCAAGGAAGGCAAGGGAAAGCAAGGAAAGGCAAGGGTAACGGAAGGAACGGCACGGCAAGGGGTAACAAGGCTAAGGCACGACAACGCAGGGCTAGGCAATGCACGGCAAGGCAAGGAAAGGGTAACGCAGGGGAAGGCACGGTCAGGTGAGGCAAGGCTAAGGCACGACAACGCAAGGCTAGGCAATGCACGGAAGGCAAGCAAAGAGTAACGGAAGGTAAGGAAGGCAAGGGAAAGGAAGGAAAGGCAAGTGTAACGGAAGGAACGGCACGGCAAGGGGAAACAAGGCTAAGGCACGACAACGCACGGCTAGGCAATGCACAACAAGGCAAGGAAAGGGTAACGCATGGTAAAGCACGGTCAGGCGATGCAAGGCTAAGGCATGACAACGCAAGGCTAGGCAATGCACGGAAAGCAAGCAAAGAGTAACGGAACGCAAGGAAGGCAAGGGAAAGCAAGGAAAGGCAAGTGTAACGGAAGGAACGGCACGGCAAGGGGAAACAAGGCTAAGGCACGACAACGCAAGGCTAGGCAATGCACGACAATGCAAGGAAAGCTTAAAGCAAAGGAAGGCACGGTCAGGCGAGATAAGGCTAAGGCACGACAACGCAAGGCTAGGCAATGCACGGAAGGCAAGCAAAGAGTAACGGAAGGTAAGGAAGGCAAGGGAAAGCAAGGAAAGGCAATGGTAACGGAAGGAACGGCACGGCAAGGGGAAACAAGGCTAAGGCACGACAACACACGCTAGGCAATGCACGGCAAGGCAAGGAAAGGGTAACGCAGGGGAAGGCACGGTCAGGCGAGGCAAGGCTAAGGCACGACAACGCAAGGCTAGGCAATGCACGGCAGGCAAGCAAAGAGTAACAGAACGCAAGGAAGGCAAGGGAAAGCACGGGAAGGCAAGGGTAACGGAAGGAACGGCACGGGAAGGGGAAACAAGGCTAAGGCACCACAACGCACGGCTAGGCAATGCACGGCAAGGCAAGGAAAGAGTAACGGAAGGAAAGTAAGGCAAGGCAAAGCCAGGCAAGGCAAGTGTAACAAAAGGCACGCAACGGCAAGGGGAAACAAGGCTAAGGCACGACAACACACGGCTAGGAAATGCACGGCAAGGCAAGGAAAGGGTAACGCAAGGCAAGGCACGGTGAGGCTAGGCAAGGCTAATGCACGACAACGCAAGGCTAGGCAATGCACGACAATGCAAGTAAAGCTTAAAGCAAAGGAAGGTACGGCCAGAAGAGATAAGGCTAAGGCACGACAACGCAAGGCTAGGCAATGCAGGGAAGGCAAGGAAAGAGTAACGGAAGGTAAGGAAGGCAATGGAAAGCAAGGAAAGGCAATGGTAACGGAAGGAACGGCACGGCAAGGGGAAACAAGTCTAAGGCACGACAACGCACGCTAGGCAATGCACGGCAAGGGAAGGAAAGGGTAACGCATGGGAAAGAACGGTCAGGGGAGGCAAGGCTAAGGCACGACAACGCAAGGCTTGGCAATGCACGGAAGGCAAGCTAAGAGTAACGGAAGGTAAGGAAGGCAAGGGAAAGCAAGGAAACGCAATGGTAACGGAAGGAACGGCACGGCAAGGGGAAACAAGGCTAAGGCACGACAACGCACGCTAGGCAATGCACGGAAAGGCAAGGAAAGGGTAACGCATGGGAAAGCACGGTCAGGCGAGGCAAGGCTAAGGCACGACAACGCAAGGCTAGGCAATGCACGGAAAGCAAGCAAAGAGTAACGGAACGCAAGGAAGGCAAGGGAAAGCAAGGGAAGGCAAGGGTAACGGAAGGAACGGCACGGCAAGGGAAACAAGTCTAAGGCACGACACCGAACGCTAGGCAATGAACGGCAAGGCAAGGAAAGGGTAACGCATGGGAAAGCACGGTCAGGCGAGGCAAGGCTAAGGCATGATAACGCAAGGCTAGGCAATACAGGGAAGGGAAGCAAAGAGTAACGGAAGGTAAGCAAGGCAAGGAAAAGCAAGGAAAGGCAAGTGTAACGGAAGGAACGGCACGGCAAGGGGAAACAAGGCTAAGGCAAGACAATGCACGCTAGGCAATGCACGGCAAGGCAAGGAAAGGGTAACGCATGGGAAAGCACGGTCAGGCGAGGCAACCCTAAGGCATGACAACGCAAGGCTAGGCAATGCACGGAAAGCAAGCAAAGAGTAACGGAACGCAAGGAAGGCAAGGGAAAGCAAGGGAAGGCAAGGGTAACGGAAGGAACGGCTCGGCAAGGGGTAACAAGGCTAAGGCACGACAACGCAGGGCTAGGCAATGCACGGCAAGGCAAGGAAAGGGTAACGCAAGGCAAGGCACGGTGAGGCAAGGCAAGGCTAATGCACGACAACGCAAGCCTAGGCAATGCACGGTAAGTGAAGGAAAGGGTAACGCAAGGGAAGGCACGGTCAGGCAAGGCAAGGCTAAGGCACGACAACGCAAGGCTAGGCAGTGCACGGCTAGGCAAGGAAAGAGTAACGGAACGCAAGGAAGGCAAGGGAAAGCAAGGGAAGGCAAGGGTAACGGAAGGAACGGCACGGCAAGGGGTAACAAGGCTAAGGCACGGCAACGCAGGGCTAGGCAATGCACGGCAAGGCAAGCAAAGGGTAACGCAGGGGAAGGCACGGTCAGGTGAGGCAAGGATAAGGAACGACAATGCAAGGCTAGGCAATGCACGGCAAGGCAAGGAAAGAGTAACGGAAGGAAAGGAAGGCAAGTCAAAGCCAGGAAAGGCAAGTGTAACAAAAGGCACGCCACGGCAAGGGGAAACACGGCTAAGGCACGACAACGCACGGCTAGGCAATGCACGGCAAGGCAAGGAAAGGGTAACGCAAGGCAAGGCACGGTGAGGCTAGGCAAGGCTAATGCACGACATCGCAAGGCTAGGCAATGCATGACAATGCAAGGAAAGCTTAAAGCAAAGGAAGGCACGGTCAGGCGCGATAAGGCTAAGGCACGACAACGCAAGGCTAGGCAATGCAGGGAAGGGAAGCAAAGAGTAACGGAAGGTAAGCAAGGCAAGGAAAAGCAAGGAAAGGCAAGGGTAACGGAAGGAACTGCACGGCAAGGGGAAACAAGGCTAAGGCACGGCAACGCAGGCTGGGCAATGCACGGCAAGGCAAGCAAAGGGTAACGCAAGGCAAGGCACGGTGAGGCTAGGCAAGGCTAATGCACGAAAACGCAAGGCTAGGCAATGCACGACAATGCAAGGAAAGCTTAAAGCAAAGGAAGGCAAGGTCAGGCGAGATAAGGCAAAGGCACGACAACGCAAGGCTAGGCAATTCAGGGAAGGGAAGCAAAGAGTAACGGAAGGTAAGCAAGGCAAGGAAAAGCAAGGAAAGGCAAGGGTAACGGAAGGAACGGCACGGCAAGGGGAAACAAGGCTAAGGCACGACAACGCACGCTAGGCAATGCACGGCAAGGCAAGGAAAGGGTAACGCATTTGAAAGCACGGTCAGGCGAGGCAACGCTAAGGCACGACAACGCAAGGCTAGGCAATGCACGGAAGGCAAGCAAAGAGTAACGGAAGGTAAGGAAGGCAAGGGAAAGGAAGGAAAGGCAAGTGTAACGGAAGGAACGGCACGGCAAGGGGAAACAAGGCTAAGGCACGACAACGCACGGCTAGGCAATGCACGGAAAGGCAAGGAAAGGGTAACGCATGGGAAAGCACGGTCAGGCGATGCAAGGCTAAGGCATGACAACGCAAGGCTAGGCAATGCCCGGAAAGCAAGCAAAGAGTAACGGAACGCAAGGAAGGCAAGGGAAAGCAAGGGAAGGCAAGGGTAACGGAAGGAACGGCACGGCAAGGGGTAACAAGGCTAAGGCACGGCAACGCAGGGCTAGGCAATGCACGGCAAGGCAAGGAAAGGGTAACGCAGGGGAAGGCACGGTCAGTTGAGGCAAGGATAAGGCACGACAATGCAAGGCTAGGCATTGCACGGCAAGGCAAGGAAAGAGTAACGGAAGGAAAGGAAGGCAAGTCAAAGCCAGGAGAGGCAAGTGTAACAAAAGGCACGCCACGGCAAGGGGAAAGAAGGCTAAGGCACGACAACGCACGGCTAGGCAATGCACGGCAAGGCAAGGAAAGGGTAACGCAAGGCAAGGCACGGTGAGGCTAGGCAAGGCTAATGCAAGACAACGCAAGGCTAGGCAATGCACGACAATGCAAGGAAAGCTTACAGCAAAGGAAAGCACGGTCAGGCGAGATAAGGCTAAGGCACGACAACGCAAGGCTAGGCAATGCCCGGAAGGCAAGCAAAGAGTAAGGGAAGGTAAGGAAGGCAAGGGAAAGCAAAGAAAGGCAAGTGTAACGGAAGGAAATGCACGGCAAGGGGAAACAAGGCTAAGGCACGACAACGCACGGCTAGGCAATGCACGTCAAGGCAAGCAGAGGGTAACGCAAGGCAAGGCACGGTGAGGCTAGGCAAGGCTAATGCACGAAAACGCAAGGCTAGGCAATGCACGACAATGCAAGGAAAGCTTAAAGCAAAGGAAGGCAAGGTCAGGCGAGATAAGGCAAAGGCACGACAACGCAAGGCAAGGCAATTCAGGGAAGGCAAGCAAAGTGTAACGGAAGGTAAGCAAGGCAAGGAAAAGCAAGGAAAGGCAAGGGTAACGGAAGGAACGGCACGGAAAGGGGAAACAAGTCTAAGGCACGACACCGAACGCTAGGCAATGAATGGCAAGGCAAGGAAAGGGTAACGCATGGGAAAGCACGGTCCGGCGAGGCAAGGCTAAGGCATGACAACGCAAGGCTCGGCAATGCACGGAAGGCAAGCAAAGAGTAACGGAAGGTAAGGAAGGCAAGGGAAAGCAAGGAAAGGCAAGTGTAACGGAAGGAACGGCACGGCAAGGGGAAACAAGGCTAAGGCACGACAACGCACGCTAGGCAATGCACGGCAAGGCAAGGAAAGGGTAACGCATGGGAAAGCACGGTCAGGCGAGGCAAGGCTAAGGCATGACAACGCAAGGCTAGGCAATGCACGGAAAGCAAGCAAAGAGTAACGGAACGCAAGGAAGGCAAGGGAAAGCAAGGGAAGGCAAGGGTAACGGAAGGAACGGCACGGCAAGGGGTAACAAGGCTAAGGCACGACAACGCAGGGCTAGGCAATGCACGGCAAGGCAAGGAAAGAGTAACGGAAGGAACGGAAGGCAAGGCAAAGCCAGGCAAGGCAAGTGTAACAAAAGGCACGCAACGGCAAGGGGAAACAAGGCTAAGGCACGGCAACACACGGCTAGGAAATGCACGGCAAGGCAAGGAAAGGGTAACGCAAGGCAAGGCACGGTGAGGCTAGGCAAGGTTAATGCACGACAACGCAAGGCTAGGCAATGCACGACAATGCAAGGAAAGCTTAAAGCAAAGGAAGGCACGGTCAGGCGAGATAAGGCTAAGGCACGACAACGCAAGGCTAGGCAATGCACGGAAGGCAAGCAAAGAGTAACGGAAGGTAAGGAAGGCAAGGGAAAGCAAGGAAAGGCAATGGTAACGGAAGGAACGGCACGGAAAGGGGAAACAAGGCTAAGGCACGACAACGCACGCTAGGCAATGCACGGCAAGGCAAGGAAAGGGTAACGCATTTGAAAGCACCGTCAGGCGACGCAACGCTAAGGCACGACAACGCAAGGCTAGGCAATGCACGGAAGGCAAGCAAAGAGTAACGGAAGGTAAGGAAGGCAAGGGAAAGGAAGGAAAGGCAAGTGTAACGGAAGGAACGGCACGGCAAGGGGAAACAAGGCTAAGGCACGACAACGCACGGCTAGGCAATGCACGGAAAGGCAAGGAAAGGGTAACGCATGGGAAAGCACGGTCAGGCGATGCAAGGCTAAGGCATGACAACGCAAGCCTAGGCAATGCACGGAAAGCAAGCAAAGAGTAACGGAACGCAAGGAAGGCAAGGGAAAGCAAGGGAAGGCAAGGGTAACGGAAGGAACGGCACGGCAAGGGGTAACAAGGCTAAGGCACGGCAACGCAGGGCTAGGCAATGCACGGCAAGGCAAGGAAAGGGTAACGCAGGGGAAGGCACGGTCAGGTGAGGCAAGGATAAGGCACGACAATGCAAGGCTAGGCAATGCACGACAAGGCAAGGAAAGAGTAACGGAAGGAAAGGAAGGCAAGTCAAAGCCAGGAAAGGCAAGTGTAACAAAAGGCACACCACGGCAAGGGGAAAGAAGGCTAAGGCACGACAACGCACGGCTAGGCAATGCACGGCAAGGCAAGGAAAGGGTAACGCAAGGCAAGGCACGGTGAGGCTAGGCAAGGCTAATGCACGACAACGCAAGGCTAGGCAATGCACGACAATGCAAGGAAAGCTTACAGCAAAGGAAAGCACGGTCAGGCGAGATAAGGCTAAGGCACGACAACGCAAGGCTAGGCAATGCAGGGAAGGGAAGCAAAGAGTAACGGAAGGTAAGCAAGGCAAGGAAAAGCAAGGAAAGGCAAGGGTAACGGAAGGAACTGCACGGCAAAGGGAAACAAGGCTAAGGCACGGCATCGCAGGCTGGGCAATGCACGGCAAGGCAAGGAAAGGGTAACGCATGGGAAAGCACGTTCAGGCGAGGCAAGGCTAAGGCACGACAACGCAAGGCTAGGCAATGCCCGGAAGGCAAGCAAAGAGTAACGGAAGGAAAGGAAGGCAAGGGAAAGCAAAGAAAGGCAAGTGTAACGGAAGGAACGGCACGGCAAGGGGAAACAAGGCTAAGGCACGACAACGCACGGCTAGGCAATGCACGGCAAGGCAAGGAAAGGGTAAAGCAAGGCAAGGCACGGTGAGGCTAGGCAAGGCTAATGCACGAAAACGCAAGGCTAGGCAATGCACGACAATGCAAGGAAAGCTTAAAACAAAGGAAGGCAAGGTCAGGCGAGATAAGGCAAAGGCACGACAACGCAAGGCAAGGCAATTCAGGGAAGGCAAGCAAAGTGTAACGGAAGGTAAGCAAGGCAAGGAAAAGCAAGGAAAGGCAAGGGTAACGGAAGGAACGGCACGGCAAGGGGAAACAAGTCTAAGGCACGACACCGAACGCTAGGCAATGAATGGCAAGGCAAGGAAAGGGTAACGCATGGGAAAGCACGGTCAGGCGAGGCAAGGCTAAGGCATGACAACGCAAGGCTAGGCAATGCACGGAAGGCAAGCAAAGAGTAACGGAAGGTAAGGAAGGCAAGGGAAAGCAAGGAAAGGCAAGTGTAACTGAAGGAACGGCACGGCAAGGGGAAACAAGGCTAAGGCACGACAACGCACGCTAGGCAATGCACGGCAAGGCAAGGAAAGGGTAACGTATGGGAAAGCACGGTCAGGCGAGGCAAGGCTAAGGCATGACAACGCAAGGCTAGGCAATGCACGGAAAGCAAGCAAAGAGTAACGGAACGCAAGGAAGGCAAGGGAAAGCAAGGGAAGGCAAGGGTAACGGAAGGAACGGCACGGCAAGGGGTAACAAGGCTAAGGCACGACAACGCAGGGCTAGGCAATGCACGGCAAGGCAAGGAAAGAGTAACGGAAGGAACGGAAGGCAAGGCAAAGCCAGGCAAGGCAAGTGTAACAAAAGGCACGCAACGGCAAGGGGAAACAAGGCTAAGGCACGGCAACACACGGCTAGGAAATGCACGGCAAGGCAAGGAAAGGGTAACGCAAGGCAAGGCACGGTGAGGCTAGGCAAGGCTAATGCACGACAACGCAAGGCTAGGCAATGCACGACAATGCAAGTAAAGCTTAAAGCAAAGGAAGGCACGGTCAGAAGAGATAAGGCTAAGGCACGACAACGCAAGGCTAGGCAATGCAGGGAAGGCAAGCAAAGAGTAACGGAAGGTAAGGAAGGCAAAGGAAAGCAAGGAAAGGCAATGGTAACGGAAGGAACGGCACGGCAAGGGGAAACAAGTCTAAGGCACGACAACGCACGCTAGGCAATGCACGGCAAGGGAAGGAAAGGGTAACGCATGGGAAAGAACGGTCAGGGGAGGCAAGGCTAAGGAAAGCCAACGCAAGGCTAGGCAATGCACGGAAAGCAAGCAAGGAGTAACGGATGCAAGGAAGGAAAGGGAAAGCAAGGGAAGGCAAGGGTAACGGAAGGAACGGCACGGCAAGGGGTAACAAGGCTAAGGCACGACAACATACGGCTAGGAAATGCACGGCAAGGCAAGGAAAGGGTAACGCAATGCAAGGCACGGTGAGGCGAGGCAAGGTTAATGCACGACAACCCAAGGCTAGACAATGCACGACAATGCAAGGAAAGCTTAAAGCAAAGGAAGGCACGGTCAGGCGAGATAAGGCTAAGGCACGACAACGCAAGGCTAGTCAATGCACGGAAGGCAAGCAAAGAGTAACAGAAGGTAAGGAAGGCAAGGGAAAGGAAGGAAAGGCAATGGTAACGGAAGGACCGGCACAGCAAGGGGAAACAAGGCTAAGGCACGACAACGCACGCTAGGCAATGCACGGCAAGGCAAGCAAAAGTTAACGCAAGGAAAGGCACGGTGAG
Organism: Macrotis lagotis; assembly: GCF_037893015.1. Lineage (NCBI taxonomy): Eukaryota > Metazoa > Chordata > Mammalia > Peramelemorphia > Peramelidae > Macrotis > Macrotis lagotis. The sequence goes on from NW_027421978.1 coordinate 422,492, forward strand.
GCTAGGCAAGGCTAATGCACGAAAACGCAAGGCTAGGCGATGCACGACAATGCAAGGAAACTTAAAGCAAAGGAAGGCAAGGGCAGGCGAGATAAGGCTAAGGCACGACAAGGCAAGGCTAGGAAATTCAGGGAAGGCAAGCAAAGACTAACGGAAGGTAAGCAAGGCAAGGAAAAGGAAGGAAAGGCCAGGCTAACGGAAGGAACGGCACGGCAAGGGGACACAAGTCTAAGGCACGACACCGAACGCTAGGCAATGAACGGCAAGGCAAGGAAAGGGTAACGCATTTGAAAGCACGGTCAGGCGAGGCAACACTAAGGCACGACAACGCAAGGCTAGGCAATGCACGGAAGGCAAGCAAAGAGTAACGGAAGGTAAGGAAGGCAAGGGAAAGGAAGGAAAGGCAAGTGTAACGGAAGGAACGGCACGGCAAGGGGAAACAAGGCTAAGGCACGACAACGCACGGCTAGGCAATGCACGGAAAGGCAAGGAAAGGGTAAGGCATGGGAAAGCACGGTCAGGCGATGCAAGGCTAAGGCATGACAACGCAAGGCTAGGCAATGCACGGAAAGCAAGCAAAGAGTAACAGAAGGTAAGGAAGGCAAGGGAAAGGAAGGGAAGGCAAGGGTAACGGAAGGAACGGCACGGCAAGGGGTAACATGGCTAAGGCACGGCAACGCAGGGCTAGGCAATGCCCGGCAAGGCAAGGAAAGGGTAACGCAGGGGAAATCACGGTCAGGTGAGGCAAGGATAAGGCACGACAATGCAAGGCTAGGCAATGCACGGCAAGGCAAGGAAAGAGTAACGGAAGGAAAGGAAGGCAAGTCAAAGCCAGGAAAGGCAAGTGTAACAAAAGGCACGCCACGGCAAGGTGAAACAAGGCTAAGGCACGACAACGCACGGCTATGCAATGCACGGCAAGGCAAGGAAAGGGTAACGCAAGGCAAGGCACGGTGAGGCTAGGCAAGGCTAATGCACGACAACGCAAGGCTAGGCAATGCACGACAATGCAAGGAAAGCTTAAAGCAAAGGAAGGCAAGGTCAGGCGAGATAAAGCAAAGGCACGACAACGCAAGGCTAGGCAATTCAGGGAAGGCAAGCAAAGAGTAACGGAAGGTAAGCAAGGCAAGGAAAAGCAAGGAAAGGCAAGGGTAACGGAAGGAACGGCACGGCAAGGGGGAACAAGTCTCAGGCACGACACCGAACGCTAGGCAATGAACGGCAAGTCAAGGAAAGGGTAACGCATGGGAAAGCACGGTCAGGCGAGGCAAGGCTAAGGCACGACAACGGAAGGCAAGCAAAGAGTAACGGAAGGTAAGCAAGGCAAGGAAAAGCAAGGAAAGGCAAGGGTAACGGAAGGAACGGCACGGCAAGGGGGGAACAAGTCTCAGGCACGACACCGAACGCTAGGCAATGAACGGCAAGGCAAGGAAAGGGTAACGCATGGTAAAGCACGGTCAGGCGAGGCAAGGCTAAGTCATGATAACGCAAGGCTAGGCAATACAGGGAAGGGAAGCAAAGAGTAACGGAAGGTAAGCAAGGCAAGGAAAAGCAAGGAAAGGCAAGTGTAACGGAAGGAACGGCACGGCAAGGGGAAACAAGGCTAAGGCACGACAACGCACGCTAGGCAATGCACGGCAAGGCAAGGAAAGGGTAACGCATGGGAAAGCACGGTCAGGCGAGGCAAGGCTAAGGCACGACAACGCAAGGCTAGGCAATGCACGGAAGGCAAGCAAATGTAACGGAAGGTAAGGAAGGCAAGGGAAAGCAAGGAAAGGCAAGTGTAACGGAAGGAACGGCACGGCAAGGGGGAACAAGTCTCAGGCACGACACCGAACGCTAGGCAATGCACGGAAAGGCAAGGAAAGGGTAACGCATGGGAAAGCACGGTCAGGCGAGGCAAGGCGAAGGCATGACAACGCAAGGCTAGGCAATGCACGGAAAGCAAGCAAAGAGTAACGGAACGCAAGGAAGGCAAGGGAAAGCAAGGGAAGGCAAGGGTAACGGAAGGAACGGCACGGCAAGGGAAACAAGTCTAAGGCACGACACCGAACGCTAGGCAATGAACGGCAAGGCAAGGAAAGGGTAACGCATGGGAAAGCACGGTCAGGCGAGGCAAGGCTAAGGCATGATAACGCAAGGCTAGGCAATACAGGGAAGGGAAGCAAAGAGTAACGGAAGGTAAGCAAGGCAAGGAAAAGCAAGGAAAGGCAAGTGTAACGGAAGGAACGGCACGGCAAGGGGAAACAAGGCTAAGGCACGACAACGCACGCTAGGCAATGCACGGCAAGGCAAGGAAAGGGTAACGCATGGGAAAGCACGGTCAGGCGAGGCAACCCTAAGGCATGACAACGCAAGGCTAGGCAATGCACGGAAAGCAAGCAAAGAGTAACGGAACGCAAGGAAGGCAAGGGAAAGCAAGGGAAGGCAAGGGTAACGGAAGGAACGGCTCGGCAAGGGGTAACAAGGCTAAGGCACGACAACGCAGGGCTAGGCAATGCACGGCAAGGCAAGGAAAGGGTAACGCAAGGCAAGGCACGGTGAGGCAAGGCAAGGCTAATAGGATAACGCAAGGCAAGGCACTGTCAGGCGAGGCAAGGAAAGGGTAACGCAAGGCAAGGCACGATCAGGCGAGGCAAGGCTAAGGCACGACAACGCAAGGCTAGGCAATGCACGGAAGGCAAGGAAAGAGTAACGGAAGGCAAGGAAGGCAAGGGAAAGCAAGGGAAGGCAAGGGTAACGGAAGGAACGGCACGGCAAGGGGTAACAAGGCTAAGGCACGGCAACGCAGGGCTAGGCAATGCACGGCAAGGCAAGCAAAGGGTAACGCAGGGGAAGGCACGGTCAGGTGAGGCAAGGATAAGGAACGACAATGCAAGGCTAGGCAATGCACGGCAAGGCAAGGAAAGAGTAACGGAAGGAAAGGAAGGCAAGTCAAAGCCAGGAAAGGCAAGTGTAACAAAAGGCACGCCACGGCAAGGGGAAACACGGCTAAGGCACGACAACGCACGGCTAGGCAATGCACGGCAAGGCAAGGAAAGGGTAACGCAAGGCAAGGCACGGTGAGGCTAGGCAAGGCTAATGCACGACATCGCAAGGCTAGGCAATGCATGACAATGCAAGGAAAGCTTAAAGCAAAGGAAGGCACGGTCAGGCGCGATAAGGCTAAGGCACGACAACGCAAGGCTAGGCAATGCAGGGAAGGGAAGCAAAGAGTAACGGAAGGTAAGCAAGGCAAGGAAAAGCAAGGAAAGGCAAGGGTAACGGAAGGAACTGCACGGCAAGGGGAAACAAGGCTAAGGCACGGCAACGCAGGCTGGGCAATGCACGGCAAGGCAAGGAAAGAGTAACGCATGGGAAAGCACGTTCAGGCGAGGCAAGGCTAAGGCACGACAACGCAAGGCTAGGCAATGAACGGAAGGCAAGCAAAGAGTAACGGAAGGTAAGGAAGGCAAGGGAAAGCAAAGAAAGGCAAGTGTAAAGGAAGGAACTGCACGGCAAGGGGAAACAAGGCTAAGGCACGACAACGCACGGCTAGCCAATGTACGGCAAGGCAAGCAAAGGGTAACGCAAGGCAAGGCACGGTGAGGCTAGGCAAGGCTAATGCACGAAAACGCAAGGCTAGGCAATGCACGACAATGCAAGGAAAGCTTAAAGCAAAGGAAGGCAAGGTCAGGCGAGATAAGGCAAAGGCACGACAACGCAAGGCTAGGCAATTCAGGGAAGGGAAGCAAAGAGTAACGGAAGGTAAGCAAGGCAAGGAAAAGCAAGGAAAGGCAAGTGTAACGGAAGGAACGGCACGGCAAGGGGAAACAAGGCTAAGGCAAGACAACGCACGCTAGGCAATGCACGGCAAGGCAAGGAAAGGGTAACGCATGGGAAAGCACGGTCAGGTGAGCCAAGGATAAGGAAAGCCAACGCAAGGGTAGGCAATGCACGGTAAGCAAGCAAGGAGTAACGGAATGCAAGGAAGGAAAGGGAAAGCAAGGGAAGGCAAGGGTAACGGAAAGAACGGCACGGCAAGGGGTAACAAGGCTAAGGCACGACAACACACGGCTAGGAAATGCACGGCAAGGCAAGGAAAGGGTAACGCAAGGCAAGGCACGGTGAGGCTAGGCAAGGTTAATGCACGACAAAGCAAGGCTAGGCAATGCACGACAATGCAAGTAAAGCTTAAAGCAAAGGAAGGCACGGTCAGGCGAGATAAGGCTAAGGCACGACAACGCAAGGCTAGGCAATGCACGGAAGGCAAGCAAAGAGTAACGGAAGGTAAGGAAGGCAAGGGAAAGCAAGGAAAGGCAATGGTAACGGAAGGAACGGCACGGCAAGGGGAAACAAGGCTAAGGCACGACAACGCACGCTAGCAATGCACGGCAAGGCAAGGAAAGGGTAACGCATGGGAAAGCACGGTCAGGCGAGGCAAGGCTAAGGCACGACAACGCAAGGCTAGGCAATGCACGGAAGGCAAGCAAAGAGTAACGGAAGGTAAGGAAGGCAAGGGAAAGGAAGGAAAGGCAAGTGTAACGGAAGGAACGGCACGGCAAGGGGAAACAAGGCTAAGGCACGACAACGCACGGCTAGGCAATGCACGGAAAGGCAAGGAAAGGGTAACGCATGGGAAAGCACGGTCAGGCGATGCAAGGCTAAGGCATGACAACGCAAGGCTAGGCAATGCACGGAAAGCAAGCAAAGAGTAACGGAACGCAAGGAAGGCAAGGGAAAGCAAGGGAAGGCAAGGGTAACGGAAGGAACGGCACGGCAAGGGGTAACAAGGCTAAGGCACGGCAACGCAGGGCTAGGCAATGCACGGCAAGGCAAGGAAAGGGTAACGCAGGGGAAGGCACGGTCAGGTGAGGCAAGGATAAGGCACGACAATGCAAGGCTAGGCATTGCACGGCAAGGCAAGGAAAGAGTAACGGAAGGAAAGGAAGGCAAGTCAAAGCCACGAAAGGCAAGTGTAACAAAAGGCACGCCACGGCAATGGGAAAGAAGGCTAAGGCACGACAACGCACGGCTAGGCAATGCACGGCAAGGCAAGGAAAGGGTAACGCAAGGCAAGGCACGGTGAGGCTAGGCAAGGCTAATGCAAGACAACGCAAGGCTAGGCAATGCACGACAATGCAAGGAAAGCTTAAAGCAAAGGAAAGCACGGTCAGGCGAGATAAGGCTAAGGCACGACAACGCAAGGCTAGGCAATGCCCGGAAGGCAAGCAAAGAGTAACGGAAGGTAAGGAAGGCAAGGGAAAGCAAAGAAAGGCAAGTGTAACGGAAGGAACGGCACGGCAAGGGGAAACAAGGCTAAGGCACGACACCGAACGCTAGGCAATGAATGGCAAGGCAAGGAAAGGGTAACGCATGGGAAAGCACGGTCCGGCGAGGCAAGGCTAAGGCATGACAACGCAAGGCTCGGCAATGCACGGAAGGCAAGCAAAGAGTAACGGAAGGTAAGGAAGGCAAGGGAAAGCAAGGAAAGGCAAGTGTAACGGAAGGAACGGCACGGCAAGGGGAAACAAGGCTAAGGCACGACAACGCACGCTAGGCAATGCACGGCAAGGCAAGGAAAGGGTAACGCATGGGAAAGCACGGTCAGGCGAGGCAAGGCTAAGGCATGACAACGCAAGGCTAGGCAATGCACGGAAAGCAAGCAAAGAGTAACGGAACGCAAGGAAGGCAAGGGAAAGCAAGGGAAGGCAAGGGTAACGGAAGGAACGGCACGGCAAGGGGTAACAAGGCTAAGGCACGACAACGCAGGGCTAGGCAATGCACGGCAAGGCAAGGAAAGAGTAACGGAAGGAACGGAAGGCAAGGCAAAGCCAGGCAAGGCAAGTGTAACAAAAGGCACGCAACGGCAAGGGGAAACAAGGCTAAGGCACGGCAACACACGGCTAGGAAATGCACGGCAAGGCAAGGAAAGGGTAACGCAAGGCAAGGCACGGTGAGGCTAGGCAAGGTTAATGCACGACAACGCAAGGCTAGGCAATGCACGACAATGCAAGGAAAGCTTAAAGCAAAGGAAGGCAAGGTCAGGCGAGATAAAGCAAAGGCACGACAACGCAAGGCTAGGCAATTCAGGGAAGGCAAGCAAAGAGTAACGGAAGGTAAGCAAGGCAAGGAAAAGCAAGGAAAGGCAAGGGTAACGGAAGGAACGGCACGGCAAGGGGGAACAAGTCTCAGGCACGACACCGAACGCTAGGCAATGAACGGCAAGTCAAGGAAAGGGTAACGCATGGGAAAGCACGGTCAGGCGAGGCAAGGCTAAGGCACGACAACGCAAGGCTAGGCAATGCACGGAAGGCAAGCAAAGAGTAACAGAAGGTAAGGAAGGCAAGGGAAAGCAAGGAAAGGCAAGTGTAACGGAAGGAACGGCACGGCAAGGGGGAACAAGTCTCAGGCACGACACCGAACGCTAGGCAATGAACGGCAAGGCAAGGAAAGGGTAACGCATGGGAAAGCACGGTCAGGCGAGGCAAGGCTAAGTCATGATAACGCAAGGCTAGGCAATACAGGGAAGGGAAGCAAAGAGTAACGGAAGGTAAGCAAGGCAAGGAAAAGCAAGGAAAGGCAAGTGTAACGGAAGGAACGGCACGGCAAGGGGAAACAAGGCTAAGGCACGACAACGCACGCTAGGCAATGCACGGCAAGGCAAGGAAAGGGTAACGCATGGGAAAGCACGGTCAGGCGAGGCAAGGCTAAGGCACGACAACGCAAGGCTAGGCAATGCACGGAAGGCAAGCAAATGTAACGGAAGGTAAGGAAGGCAAGGGAAAGCAAGGAAAGGCAAGTGTAACGGAAGGAACGGCACGGCAAGGGGGAACAAGTCTCAGGCACGACACCGAACGCTAGGCAATGC